>NC_069504.1:966924428-967171928 GCF_027579735.1 Bombina bombina | reverse complement strand
TTTGGCGGGCTGAGTTACTACTTTGATGCTCCGCCTTCATAGTTTGTGTGAGGGCTGCCACGCTCTACAGTCCCTTAACAACAGTATGCAAACATTTCAACCTTATGGCTCAAGTGCCAACAGACTGGCCTCTGAGTGCCAGTTGTGGCACACGTGCCATAGGTTCGCCATTACTGGTATAGGGGGTTATAGTTAGGTACTTGTGGTGGGCTAGTGGTGGTTTAGATCTTTATTAGTGTAATTTTTGCGATCATGGGATACTTCGGTTTAGGGGTATAAGGATTAGTGGTTAGGCACGGCAGTTATATTTCCAGGGATCCTTTACTATACATCGCCAATATGGGTGGCGATGCTGGGTGTTGTCTATAGCCTGCATCACGGACCAATGGCATGTATAGTAGACGTCTCTTGGCTCACTGACATAGCAGCAAGTCCTTTGGAATATTTTGCTGCCTCAAAGCAATTTCAATCATCAGGGCCAAAGAAAGAAGCACTCTTCTGACCAGGCCCACTGAAGGCAGAAACGATTGTCTGGGGTTGTCATGTTCCTTGTTTAGAGGAGGATTGCCTGGTATTTCATGCTTGACTGACCTTACTAGGTGGGATCAGACTGATATACTCCTCCTCTGTGAAAAGCACATTTGGGCTTAAAGATGCTGCTCCTGGATGGTAACTCGCCATAGAAAAAGCTACTGAGCTGTAGTTCATTCCTGGTAGAGCGCTTCTCTTTCTGTATGCATTTGTATTATGACCCTGGAGAAATATCCCTAAGGGTGATGGGGGAAACCAGATGTGGACTCCTTGCCCAATGTGCTTAGAGGAATGTGGCTTTACCTCACTAACCAGACCCAATGATGGCCTAAACAATCATTTGGGGTTGTCATGTTCCTTGTTCAGAGGAGGATTGCCTGGTATTTCGGCGCTGGACTGACCTTACTTGGCAGGATCAGACTTATATACTTTAGGAAAGTTCTTCTTTGTGAAAAGCACAATTGGGATAAAAGAGGTTGCTCCATGGGTGGTAACTCACCATTGATAAAGCTACTGAGCTGTTGTTTGTTCCTGGTAGAGCGCTTCTCATTTTGTATGCATTTGTATTATGACCCTGGGGAAATCTCCCTAAGGGTGATAGGAAAAGCAGCGTGGACTCCTTGCCCAATGTGCTTAGAGGAATGGGGCTGCACCTCACAAGGCCCAATGAAAGCCAAAACAGCCATCTGGGGTTGTCATGTTCCTTGTTCACAGGAGAATTGCCTGGTATTTCAGTGCTGGACTGACCTTACTAGGGGAAATCAGACTGATAAACTTCAGGAAAGTTCTCCTCCTCTGGAGGTCGCTCCTGTGTGGTAACTCACCATAGAACAAGGTAGTGGGCTAAAAATTCTTAAATGGGAGACATTTGGAAAAAACAGTACTCTTCCTAGAGCTGGCATCCCAGCTAAACTGAGCAATCAAGGGAGAAGGGCGTTGGTAAGAGAGCTGACGAAGAACCCAATGGTCACTCTTGTTTAGCTCCAGAGATCATGTTAGATGGGAGAAATTTGCCGAAGGACAAACATCACTGCCTCACTCCACTGATCTGGGCTTTATAGCAGAGTGGTCAAGACATATGAAAGCCCACTTGGAATGTGAAAAAAGCACCCAATGGACTCTTAGACAGTGAGAAACAAGATTCTATGATCTGATAAAAGGAAGATTGGACTGTCTGGCCTTAATTTCAAGATTCATGTCTAGAGGAAACTAGGCACCACTCATCACCTATGCAATACCAATCTAACAGTGAAGTATAGTGGTGGTAGAATCATGCTGTGAGTGTGCTTTTTAGTGGCAGGAACTAGGGGACTGGTCAGGTTTGAGGGAATTCTGAGCCAACAGGACAATGACCCTAAACACACAGCCAAGACAACACATGAGTGGCTTAGGGAAAACTCTGGGAATGTCCTTAAATGGCCAGTCAGAGCCTGGACTTGAATGCAATCAAACATCTCTGGAGAGACCTGAAACCACTGCCCATCTACATTCCCCATCCAACCTGACAGAGCTTGAGAGATATTTTCTGGCACTTGTCTGCCGAGACAAATGTCAGAAAATCCCTAAATCCAGGTATGCAAAGCTTACATTATAACTAAAAAGACTTAAGGCTGTAATCACTACTAGAGGTGCTTCAACTAAGAACATAATTAAGATTCGGAATACTTATGTCAATGTGATGTTTCACTTTTTTATTTTTTAATAAATTTGGAAAGTTATCACAAATGTACTGTTTGGCTTGTCATTTTGGGATATGGAGTATAGATTGATGTGGGAAAAACATAATTTAAACCATTTTAGCATAAGGCTGTAATATAACAAAAACTGAAAAAAAAAAAGAATAAATGGGTTTTAATAATTTCTGAATGCACTGTATAGACAAAGAGATATATATAGATAGATAGAGATAGATAGATAGATAGATAGATAGATAGATAGAACCATGATAACCTGAGGATGTGCCAAAATACTGCCTGACAAGATGACTCCAGTCTCCAGTCAAACACACCGAGTAGTTAGCATAGTTTTGTTCATTGTCAGCAGAAAATGAAAGTAAACAGAGATGCATGGTTTTATTTAATCAGTTCAAAACCTGTTAAAGGGTCATAAAGATATAAAAATAAAAATACTCGTTTTATTTGTGTTTGTCTTTAATGCCCACATTTAGCAAATCATGGAAAGACAAGGTTCCCAACTAGAGAACCTGTCCACCAGTGATTCTTGTGCAGATCCACCACTGTCATGATAGAGCAGGGTCTGTGAATCAACCTGCATGAAAAAGGTTAAGAAGTTGAGGTTAGATGATAAATGGATGACCAATAGAACCCTAGGATTTCTAAACTCTGAGAAAGAGTGATACACATTTCTAAAGTTATGTACTGAAATACAATGAATTGAAACTCATTACAACAATATAACTGTCATGTCGCGCTGCTCTAGCAGTTGCTATGGGCAAGGTGTCTCCTTCCCTGCTTGTTGCCAGGGGCTGTGTCGGGTCCGGATGCATTGGGCGCTGAGGTCATCGCCGCACACTCCTCTCTCTCAGATGCCGGTCCGGATTTCTTCTGGCGCGAATCCTGCGCCTATGTAAGTCGCTCAATAACGATCTATCACTGCCCAAGTATAGGTGTTACTTTGTGTGCTCCTGGGTGTGATAGATCGTTACTACTGTATTGCCTTTATGTGTTTGAACCCTGCCTGTCTGACTACTCTGCCTGTTATACCCCTGAATTGCTGGATTGATATTCTGCTGCTGAACTCTGCCTGTCTGACTACTCTGCCTGTTTAACCCCTGTTGTTCTGGATTGCCTCTTTGTTGCCAAACCCTGCCTGCCTGGCCATTCTATTGGTGTGCCCTTGGACTGCTTTACCGTTGCCAAACCCTGCCTGCCTGACCATTCTAGTGGTTTGCTCTTGGACTGCTTTACTATTGCCAAATCCTGCCTGTCTGACCATGCTAGCGATTTGCCTTGGACTGCTCTGCCATTGACGCTGGGAACTGGCCTGCCTGTGGTGCTCCGCCATCCTGATCCTGACTTACAGTTCACTTTAGAGGTTGATGCCTCCGAGATAGGGGCTGGAGCAGTTTTAACCCAATGGGATCCTTTGACCTCCAAATCACACCCTGTAGCCTTTTTCTCTAAACGCTTTACTCCTGCTGAGAGGAATTACGACATGGGTAATCGAGAACTCTTAGCCATTAAGATGGCTTTGACTGAATGGTGTCATTGGTTAGAGGGCCCAGCCAATCCCATTCAGATTCTCACTGACCACAAGAATCTGACTTACCTAGAGACTGCTCATCGACTCAATCCTCGACAGGCCAGTTGGGCCTTGTTCTTTTCCCGTTTTAACTTTGTGGTCTCTTATCTTTCTAGGACCAATAACAAGAAGGCGGACGCCCTTTCCTGTCAGTTCCCTCACTCAAGTGACTCCTCTGAAGCTCCTATTGTACACATCATACCTTCCTCCTGTGTGGTTGCTAAACTAAATACCACCCTTCTGCAAGGATTGCAACGTGCCCAGTCTAGTAAACCTCCTGGAGCCACCGTGGCCTACGATATGATGATATCCTCTTTGTACCCCTACGCACCCACCGTGCTATCCTGGGCTCATGATAAACTCTCAGGACATCCTGGTTTGACTAGGAATTTTAAGCGTCTTTCCCAACATGTATGGTGGCCTACTATGAAGTCTGACACTCAGGATTATGTGAAAGCCTGCACAACTTGTGCTGCCAACAAAATTTCCTGATCCTTGCCTCCTGGCTTGCTCCAACCATTGTCCATTCCCAAACAACCATGGTCACACATAATAATGAACTTCATTGTGGACCTTCCTCCTTCTGACCACCATTCAGTTATCTGGGTTGTGGTGGATCGCTTTTCCAGACTGGCTCATTTTGTACCCCTAACCAAACTGCATTCTGCCCAAGAATTATCTTCTCTTTTTCTCTTGCATGTGGTAAACCTTCATGGCATTCCTGTGAATATTGTTTCTGACAGAGGTCCACAGTTAATCTCTACCTTTTGGAGAGCCTTTTGTAAGTTTATTGAAACCACTGTTTCCTTGTCTTCTTGCTACCATCCTCAGACCAATGGACTAACTGAAAGAGTAATCCAGGATCTTGAAAACTACCTTAGAGCCTTTGTCAACGCTTGCCATACCAACTAGTCTGAGTTGTTACCCCTAGCTGAGCTGGCAAGAAACACTCATTGTCACTCTTCTCTTTGATGTTCTCCATTTCAAGCTGCAACAGGGTATCAACCTTGTATCTTTCCTCTTTCTGCTCAGTCCACTGGGGTTCCTGCTGCAGACCGGCACTTCACTGAACTCACCACTCATTGGCAACGTATTCGCTCTCAGCTACGTTCAGCTGTTTCTAGATATAAAAAGTTTGCTGATCATCATAGAGCTTCTGTACGTGTCATCCCAGTGGGTGAATGTGTTTGGGTCTCTACTCGACATATTCTTTTACGTCAACCCTGTCACAAATTGGGGCCTAGGATTATCGGCCCTTACAAGGTCCTGAAAACATTGTCTCCTGTTGCCTACAAAGTGGCCTTACCCAAGACCCTGTGCATACACCCAGTCTTCCATATCTCACTACTCAAGCCTTACATCAAGAATAGATATACCCGGCTCCAAGCTCTTCCTCCTCTGCATCTAGTCCATGGTGACCCTGAATATGAGGTAACTAAGATCCTGGACTCCAGATTCAGATGCAGACAACTCAGTATCTGATACACTGGAAGGGTTACTCTGTGGCAGATCGTTCCTGGGTTCCTGCCCGTGATGTGCATGCTCCTTCTTTGGTCTCCAGGTTCCATGCTGCTCATCCTTTGAGGCCGGCTCTGGTACCCGGAGGGAACCTTTGAGAAGAGGGCTATGTCACGCTACGCCACGCCGCAATGCTCTAGCCATTTCTAGGGGCAAGGCGTCTCCTTCCCTGCTCATTGCTAGGGGCTGTGACGGGTCCGGATTCCTCTAGCGCAAATCCTGCACCTATGTAAGTCGCTAAATAATGATCTATCACTGCCCAAGTATAGGTGTTACTTTGTGTGCTGCTGGGTGTGATAGATTGTTACTACTGTTTTGCTTTTATGTGTTTGAACCCTGCCTGTCTGACTACTCTGCCTGTTATAGCCCTGAATTGCTGGATTGATATACTGCTGCTGAACTCTCCCTGTCTGACTTCTCTGCCTGTTTAACCCCTAAATTGCTGGATTGCTATACTGCTGCTGAACCCTGCCTGTCTGACTACTCTGACTGTTTAACCCCCGTTGTTCTGGATTGATTTGATTCTTTGTTGCCGGACCTTAACTGCCTGACCATTCTAGTGGTGTGCCCTTGGACTGCTTTACTGTTGCCAAACCCTGCCTGTCTGACCATTCTAGTAATTTGCCTTGGACTGCTCTGCCATTGCCGATGGGGACTGTCCTGTCTGTGGTGAGTGCCGCTCTCCTCATCTTACTAACTTTCTCTGCTCTGGGATATTCCCTATCATTCCGGCTCAACGCCGGGATAACAAGACTACTGGCCGAGTTCGGTCTGATAGAGGAGTATCCCACGAGCATTACAATAACCAGTAAGCCACTTAGGTGTGGCATATTTACATATACATCAAATACCACTGCATTCTTCTAAACTGTCATAATGTATTTATTGTTACACACTTATATGTCCATGTAAACATTTGCTTCCTCCCTTTCACTTTAAGGAGCACTTATTATCACTCTCAGACAGAAAACTCATCTTTTCGCTAATTTTAATTTGGAGCTATCTATTAACTTTGTGTTTAACTCATACAGGAAACAAATGATATCAATATTCTGTACAAAATTACAGAGAAAATGAAACTGGTTGGGAAAAAATAGAAAACTTTCTGCCAAAATTAGTTTTTTCTTTCATAATCCAATAAGTATTAGTGGTGCAGGAAGGGAAATATGTTGGTCGCTATCTCATCAACAGATAATTGGATATTTTTATGAATTTCTTAGAGAGGACTTCAATTTAATACACTTTCACAAAATCCCTGGATTTAAGGCATTCAATCATGCAGTCCTTTAGGGATAGGTTATCCAGCACTAACCTAGCCTGCTGTCATAGAAGTAATACAGTGGATGAAACAAAATCTCTTTATTAGAAGGATATTGTAAAAGACAATGACATTCTATGTTTTGCAGTGGCAATGACAGGTTTGATGCTTGAGCATGAGATTATCCCTTTGCTCCTTAATTGCTAGAGAGGGGTGTAATACATTGCTGTGTGTTTTCAGCCAGCATTGTTAAAAACTTTTCTTATTTTATTTCCCAACCTGGATGAGACATTTCCCCATCTAATCTCAATGCTTCATCTGAGCCAGCATTTTGCACGTCTTGCATATTAGACACACATCATTGTATTTAACTATATTTTTTTCATATAATTACTGTCATTACCAGAAGAAATTAATGGTCAGGCTGCTTAACATATTGGGCCAGATTGCAATTGGCACACTGTTTAGCACTTTTGATCGAACGATAACACCGGCAGAAGTAAAGTTTTGCGCATGCCGGTTAGGACGTGTATTACAAATTGAAAGTAAAACTTTTGTCCGTGAGGAAATCCGACACATGCTAACTAAAGGACTATAGATATCTGGACCTCGCTACCTTCTTCTCCATATACTTCTTTGGAGAGCGCAGAAGAAGAAAACATGACACGTATCGCTTTATTATCAGATATATATAGAAATATATACTTAAAAATAAAAAGATTTTTTTTGCTATGAGAACACTAGAATCTAAAATATGCATATTGCGTGTTTTGGGTCTAACACTGTGTCAGGTTAGTGCACATGAAGAATAAGCTATCTTAAGGCATCTTATGCAAATGTTGAATATAAAATATTGAAAAAATAATAATAATAATTGTTATAGTTACTGTAATATAACATAAGGCTGATAGAAGTACACTAATTCTTCATGTGTGCTAACCCAACATGAGTTATATTAAGGTGCGTTATGGATTTATTACATATACATTTTGAAAAAAAAAAAAAAAAGAATGTAAATAATTATTAAAAATGTACTAACATATACTACAAAATATATATATTCCAAAGTATAGCGCACTCACACCTTCAAATTCAGCTTCCAGGGTACCAGCAAACTATGAAATACAAGTAAAAAATGAGGCACTTGCTGAAGTGTATTTATTAGTGTAACATTTCGGAGACACTCTCCCCTTCCTCAGACAATGAATCATAGCCAAACAAACATAATCGTCTGTTTGCTCCATGTACGAAGCAGTGAAAGCTGCTTCTGAGACCTTGCGGGGCAGGTTCACATATGTGAGCCTGCTTCCCACAATGTAAGAAGCAGCGGTCATTAAACCACTGCTTCTTACACCCTACGCCACCTCTCAGGTGGCGAGGGAAAATCATTGAGAGCTTGCTCGTTCTCAGTGATTGCCAGCCCCTTCAGTCGCGCGAATGAAGGGTCGGGCATTACACACTCCGATGAGTGTGTAATGATACATACTGGCAAGCGGATCATCATATCCGCTGCCCGTGTGTAGCAAAGGCAGGCGGATAGCTTCGCGAGTTGAGAAGCTGTCCTCCCGCCGGTTAGTACATGGAGCCCTGTGTGTGGTTTGTCATATTAATACCATATACTTATTATGCTTATTATGTTGTGCACCTATTGTGTCATGTTAGAGAAATTACAAACAATGGATAACACCTGAAAATGTCATGAAATAAATAAACAATAAGAATTTATTGTAAAGGGACAGAATACACCAATTTTCATATAACTGCATGTAATAGACACTATTATAAAGAATAATATACACAAATACTGATATAAAAATCCAGGATAAAACCATTTAAAAACTTACTTAAAAGCTCATAGTTTAGTTCTGTTAAAAAGGTAGCTGGAAAACCCACAGTAAGTGGGAAATAACAGACACCCCCCTCCCTCTTCCTCTGAATATGAAAAGACTCTTTACACAAACAGGAGCAATCTGGAGTAGGTATACCTCGGTATTCTCATAAAACTTGAGGGCTTGGTTAGGAGTCTGAAAATCAGATCAATGTTATTTAAAAATAATCAAAACTATACATTTTAGTTTTATATAGCCTGTAAAGGCTATATAAATGGACCGTCTACAAAACATTTATGCAAAGAAAAGTTGAGTGTATAATGTCCCTTAAAAAATATATGGGAGAGCCTTACTGTTCAAAAGCAAACACAACTGATTGTTACAGAGAAATGACTGAGAGGATATAATACATCAAATACCTCAAACCATCAACTGCAACAAAACAATCCCAGTACTGTAACCAAATCATGCATATAAGCAATATTTACTTATACTCTCGATATTGTAAACATGATGTGCCTAAAGTAACTTTAATAGTAGGAATAACAGTGACAGGATAAGTAACGATAATAGGAGGAAAGAGCAGTTACTTACTGTGAAGCTGAGTTACAGAGTGGGAATGAGCCAATCGTGTATACCATCACTGACACGCCTACCTGTTTACATCATGTGACTACAGGGCTGGCCCTAGCCATTGCGGGGCCCAAGGCAGGATGACAAATGGGGCCCCCTTTCTCCCCACCTCCAACCCTGCCCAATCTCTGCTTCCAACCCCACCCAATCTCCGCCTCCAACCCCGCCCCCACAGTTTTTAAAATTAAAAAATAAATGGGAGAAAAATCATTTACGGTAATGCACAACATTTTATATAAAAAAAACATAAATCCATTAATGTGGAGCACTATAACATTGTATATATTGCAATATACCATTTGTACTATTGGAACAACTGTTTACGTATATAATGAAGAATTATGCTGAGAATTAGGAACAGTTGAGTTGAACTGGGCCTTATTTTTATGTGTTTTCTTATGATAACAAGAACATTACAGAGATGCCCGAA
Source organism: Bombina bombina (assembly GCF_027579735.1). NCBI lineage: Eukaryota > Metazoa > Chordata > Amphibia > Anura > Bombinatoridae > Bombina > Bombina bombina. The sequence goes on along the minus strand of NC_069504.1, from coordinate 967,162,468 downwards.
CCGGCCATAGCAAGTGCAGGTCCCAAGTAATGACAGAGCAAGGCCTCTACCCAGAACAAAAAATACTTAAAAGAAATGGGGCAATGCACTGTACCACACAAACACACAGATATAATGCACACACAGATACTTATATACAAAACCTTGATGTAATGGGCTACTATTTATAACAAATGTGGTTGTGACGATTAGGCCATAGCAGATGACATAACGGGACAGGGTGTGTGGGATGTGGGATGGCTGTAGCTGAGCCCAGGAATCCAGGATCCATGTCAGGAGATGTGACAGTCACATGCACAGGAAGAGGAGTATTGTTGGGAATCAGAGAGGAGGAGGTGAGCAGGGAGCTGATTAGAACAATAGAGGGAGGGAGACTGGAGCCTGGAGGAGACTCACTCCACTTCAGTGCTGGTCTGGCCGTCTGGGTCCGTTTTTAGTGTGTCAGCCATTGGGCACCAGGCATCCTGATTTCCCTCTAAGACTCGGCTCCACCGTCTCCAAGTCACTGACTGACTTACAGTGCTGCGCAAGTGAGCATCACACATGACATGCCCCCTGCCCATGCTGCCCACTTAGCATAGCAACCAATGTAGGAAGTTGCAGGCTCACCTCATAGGCTGCCTTTCACAATTGCCAGCCCCGCACCTGTGCTCAGGCAAAAAATTGCGGGCAAAAAATTTAAATAAAAATGGCAGCAAAATTTTTTTTATAAAAAAAATAAATAAAAATTATACATTTTTTTTTTGTTTGAACCAGCACGGCAGGGCCCCCTAACCGCAGGGCCCTAGGTGGCCGCCTCACCCGCCTTGCCCTAAGGCCTGCCCTGTGTGACTAGGGACTGCATGTCAGACTGTGTAAAGGACGGGTCTCTATATAATTCAATATGATGAGCAAATTGACACATAATTTGATATGTTATATCTTTGGGGTTTTCTACTCTGAAAGGCGACTTAACATATTATGTTTAAAACCTTAGACCTTATAGAGTGTAAAAACATAGTCCGTTTAAGTTATGCATTCGCCCCCAATAACAGCAAAGTAATACTTGCTAGGCATTAGATTAAGCAATTACTTCTTTGTTATACTGACATAACAGAAATAATACACACACTTGGGCAGATTTAACAACCTTCATAATGTGCCAAATGTAACTATTTCCGCGCAAGCCTTCAGGCTCGCCATAAACAGTAGTTAAGAAGCAGCAGTCTTAAGACCGCTGCTACTTAACTTGTACGCCTTCTCTGAGGTGGCAGACATCAATCCGCCTGATTGCATCTGATCAGGTTGATTGACACATCCTGCTAGCGGACGATTGGTTCACCAGAACTGCTTGTGTAATGATAAATGCCTACAGCGTATGCTTTCTGCATTTATCTACGTGTGGAGGACACAATTGCTACAGTGGATCATGTCCTTCCGCACAATTATAAATCTACCCCTATTGGTCATTTGGTCAGATCTTTTACACAGTCTGACATGCAGCTCCTAGTCACATGATGTAAACAGGTAGGCGTGTCAGTAATGTTATACATGATTGGCTCATTTCCACTCTGTAACTCAGCTTCACAGTAAGTAACTGCTATTTGCTCCTATTATAGTTACTAAGCCTTTCACTGTTATTACTACTATTACAGTTACTTTAGGCACATCATGTTTACAATATTGAGAGTATTAGTAAATACTGCAAATATGTGTGGTTTGGGTACAGTACTGGGATTGTTTTGTTTCAGTTGATGGTTTGAGATATTTGATGTATTTTATCCTCTCGGTCATTTCTCTATAATGGTCAGTTGTTCTTGCTTTTGAACACTAAGGGAACAAATTATCGCCTGTTTCCACACGAGCCTTCAGGCTCACCGGAAAAAGCAGTTATGAAGAGAGGCCCATAACTGATCTGCAGCCTCTGAGGCTGCGGTCTTCAATCTGATTGAAACCCCCTGCTAGCGGGCGATTGGCCGCGAATCTGCACGAGCAATTCACAATGATAAATGCTGACAACATACGCTGTCTGCATTTATCGATGTGCAGTGGACATAGTACGCTACATTGTATCATGTCCATCCCCACTATAATAAATCGGCCCTAAGACTCTCCCATATATGTTTAAATTCAATTTGTATTGTTTATTTATTTCATGAAATTTTATTTATTTTCAGGTGTTATCCATTGTTTGAGATTTTTCTTACATGACACTATATTATTTTTATTCACAATAGGTGCACAACATAATAAGCGTAATAGTATAGATAAATAGATCGATAGATAGATAGATAGAGATATATATAACTCACCACCTGGGAAACGGCACATACCAATCAATACAACATCCTGGTGCACTGCTATCACCTTCATCCAGTAGTTGTATGTAAACCCCTACTCTGCAAGTTTTATGGGGAATACCAAAACAGGCCAAACACAGGAATATAATAACCAAGCCTTTTTAATGCCCAATATAAACTTCTACAAATAGCCTTTTAATATCGGGCATTAAAAAGCATTGGTGATTATATTCCTGTGTTTTGCCTGCTTTTGAATTCCCCCTAAAACTTGCAGGGCAGGGGTTTACATATAACTATGATATATATATGTATATATATATATATTATATATTATATATATATATATATATATATACACTTAAATATATATTTTTTCGGTTTCCTTTAGCAACATATCTTCTGATCCTATGCCTCTCTCACACCTAGATTACGAGTTTTGCGCTATACCGGGTGCGTAAGGAACGCAATAAAATGAGCGGTCCCACACTTTCCATAGCGCAGCCATTACGAGTTACTGAAAAACCGCTAAGTTTATGTGGTTGTGCATGCTTTCCCTCATAGACATCAATGGGGAGAGAATGTTAGAAAAAAGCTAACAACTGCGATCGCGGACACTAATAAAAGTTATTCACCCCTAATCCGCCACCCCTGACATCGCTGACACCCTAATCTGCCTCTCTCTGACATCGCTGACACTAAATAAACCTATTAACCCCTAAACCGCCGGCCCCCCACAACGCAACAAATGAATAAACCTATTAACCCTTAAACTGCCGGCCCCGACATCGCAAAATACTAAATTAAACTATTAACCCCTAAACCTAACACCCCCCTAATTTTAAATTAAAAGTTACAATATAACTATCTTCAAATAAATAAAAACTTACCTGTGAAATAAACAAAAAACTAACATTAAAATATAAATTAAACTAACATTACTAAATTACAATTTAAAAAAAAACAACTAACACTACAAAAAAATCTAACATTACAAATAAATAAAGATCACTAAATTACGAAAAATAAAAAAACTCTAAGCTTACAAAAATAATAAATAAAATTATCAAAAATAAAAACAACTATACCTAATCTAATAGTCCTATAAAGATAAAAAAGCAGCCCAAAATAAAAAAAAACCCTAACCTACAACAAACTACCAAAAGCCCTTAAAAGCTCTTTTACCAAGAAAAAAATACAAAGTCCCCCCAACAACAAAACTCCTCAACCAAACAACCCTTCAAAATAAAAACAGAATTTATGCTTACCTGATAAATTACTTTCTCCAACGGTGTGTCTGGTCCACGGCGTCATCCTTACTTGTGGGATATTCTCTTCCCCAACAGGAAATGGCAAAGAGTCCCAGCAAAGCTGGTCACATGATCCCTCCTAGGCTCCGCCCACCCCAGTCATTCGACCGACGGACAGGAGGAAATATATATAGGAGAAACCATATGATACCGTGGTGACTGTAGTTAGAGAAAATAATTCATCAGACCTGATTAAAAAACCAGGGCGGGCCGTGGACCGGACACACCGTTGGAGAAAGTAATTTATCAGGTAAGCATAAATTCTGTTTTCTCCAACATTGGTGTGTCCGGTCCACGGCGTCATCCTTACTTGTGGGAACCAATACCAAAGCTTTAGGACACGGATGAAGGGAGGGAGCAAATCAGGTTACCTAAATGGAAGGCACCACGGCTTGCAAAACCTTTCTCCCAAAAATAGCCTCCGAAGAAGCAAAAGTATCAAATTTGTAAAATTTGGCAAAAGTGTGCAGTGAAGACCAAGTCGCTGCCTTACATATCTGGTCAACAGAAGCCTTGTTCTTGAAGGCCCATGTGGAAGCCACAGCCCTAGTGGAGTGAGCTGTGATTCTTTCAGGAGGCTGCCATCCGGCAGTCTCATAAGCCAATCGGATAATGCTTTTAAGCCAAAAGGAAAGAGAGGTAGAAGTCGCTTTTTGACCTCTCCTTTTACCAGAATAAACAACAAACAAGGAAGATGTTTGTCTGAAATCTTTAGTAGCCTCTAAATAGAATTTTAGAGCACGGACTACGTCCAAATTGTGTAATAAACGTTCCTTCTTTGAAACTGGATTCGGACACAAAGAAGGTACAACTATCTCCTGGTTAATATTTTTGTTGGAAACAACTTTCGGAAGAAAACCAGGCTTAGTACGCAAAACCACCTTATCTGCATGGAACACCAGATAGGGCGGAGAACACTGCAGAGCAGATAACTCTGAAACTCTTCTAGCAGAAGAAATTGCAACCAAAAACAAAACTTTCCAAGATAATAACTTAATATCTACGGAATGTAAGGGTTCAAACGGAGCCCCTTGAAGAACTGAAAGAACTAGATTTAGACTCCAGGTTGGAGTCAAAGGTCTGTAAACAGGCTTGATCCTAACCAGAGCCTGAACAAATGCTGAACATCTGGCACAGCTGCCAGTCTTTTGTGAAGTAAAACAGATAAAGCAGAGATCTGTCCCTTCAGAGAACTTGCAGATAATCCTTTCTCCAAACCTTCTTGTAGAAAGGATAGAATCTTAGGAATTTTTATCTTGTTCCATGGGAATCCTTTAGATTCACACCAACAGATATATTTTTTCCATATTTTATGGTAAATTTTTCTAGTTACAGGCTTTCTAGCCTGAATCAGAGTATCTATTACAGAATCTGAAAACCCACGCTTTGATAAAATCAAGCGTTCAATCTCCAAGCCGTCAGTTGGAGGGAAACCAGATTCGGATGTTCGAATGGACCCTGAACAAGAAGGTCCTGTCTCAAAGGTAGCTTCCATGGTGAAGCCGATGACATATTGACCAGGTCTGCATACCAAGTCCTGCGTGGCCACGCAGGAGCTATCAAGATCACCGAGGCCCTCTCCTGATTGATCCTGGCTACCAGCCTGGGGATGAGAGGAAACGGTGGGAATACATAAGCTAGGTTGAAGGTCCAAGGTGCTACTAGTGCATCTACTAGGGTCGCCTTGGGATCCCTGGATCTGGACCCGTAGCAAGGAACCTTGAAGTTCTGACGAGACACCATCAGATCGATGTCTGGAATGCCCCATAATTGAGTTATTTGGGCAAAGATTTCCGGATGGAGTTCCCACTCCCCCGGATGGAATGTCTGACGACTCAGAAAATCCGCTTCCCAATTTTCCACTCCTGGGATGTGGATCGCAGACAAGTGGCAGGAGTGATCCTCCGCCCATTGAATTATCTTGGTCACTTCTTTCATCGCCAGGGAAGTCCTTGTTCCCCCCTGATGATTGATATATGCAACGGTCGTCATGTTGTCTGACTGAAACCTTATGAATTTGGCCTTTGCTAGTTGAGGCCAAGCTCTGAGAGCATTGAATATCGCTCTCAGTTCCAGAATGTTTATCGGGAGAAGAGACTCTTCCAGAGACCATAGACCCTGAGCTTTCAGGGATTCCCAGACCGCGCCCCAGCCCACTAGGCTGGCGTCGGTCGTGACAATGACCCACTCTGGTCTGCGGAAGCTCATTCTCTGTGACAGATTGTCCAGGGTCAGCCACCAACGGAGTGAATCTCTGGTCTTTTGATCTACTTGAATCGTCGGAGACAAGTCTGTATAATCCCCATTCCACTGTCTGAGCATGCACAGTTGTAATGGTCTTAGATGAATTTGTGCAAAAGGAACTATGTCCATTGTTGCAACCATCAATCCTATTACTTCCATGCACTGCGCTATGGAAGGACGAGGAACAGAATGAAGTACTTGACAAGAGCTTAGAAGTTTTGATTTTCTGACCTCTGTCAGAAAAATCCTCATTTCTAAGGAATCTATTATTGTTCCCAAGAAGGGAACTCTTGTTGACGGGGACAGAGAACTTTTTTCTTTGTTCACCTTCCATCCGTGAGATCTGAGAAAGGCTAGGACGATGTCCGTATGAGCCTTTGCTTTTAACAGGGACGACGCTTGAATCAGGATGTCGTCCAAGTAAGGTACTACTGCAATGCCCCTTGGTCTTAGAACCGCTAGAAGGGACCCTAGTACCTTTGTGAAAATCCTTGGAGCAGTGGCTAATCCAAATGGAAGTGCCACAAACTGGTAATGCTTGTCCAGAAAAGCAAACCTTAGGAACTGATGATGTTCCTTGTGGATAGGAATATGTAGGTACGCATCCTTTAAATCCACGGTAGTCATAAATTGATTTTCCTGGATAGTAGGTAGGATCGTTCGAAAAGTTTCCATTTTGAACGATGGTACCCTGAGAAATTTGTTTAGGATCTTTAGATCCAAAATTGGTCTGAATGTTCCCTCTTTTTTGGGAACTATGAACAGATTGGAATAAAATCCCATTCCTTGTTCTCTTATTGGAACTGGATGTATCACTCCCATCTTTAACAGGTCTTCTACACAATGTAAGAATGCCTGTCTCTTTATTTGGTTTGAAGATAATTGAGACCTGTGGAACCTTCCCCTTGGGGGTAGTTCCTTGAATTCCAGGAGATAACCTTGAGAAACTATTTCTAGTGCCCAAGGATCCTGAACATCTCTTGCCCAAGCCTGAGCAAAGAGAGAAAGTCTGCCCCCCACTAGATCCGGTCCCGGATCGGGGGCTGTCCCTTCATGCTGTTTTGGTAGCAGTGGTAGGCTTCTTGGCCTGCTTACCCTTGTTCCAGCCTTGCATTGGTTTCCAGGCTGGTTTGGGTTGTGAAGTATTACCCTCTTGCTTAGAGGATACAGAATTAGAGACTGGTCCGTTTCTGCGAAAGGGACGAAAATTAGGCTTATTATTAGCCTTAAAAGACCTATCCTGTGGGAGGGCGTGGCCCTTTCCCCCAGTGATGTCTGAAATAATCTCTTTCAAATCAGGTCCAAGAAATGTTTTACCTTTGAAAGGAATGTTAAGCAATTTTGTCTTGGAAGACACATCCGCTGACCAAGACTTTAGTCAAAGCACTCTGCGCGCCACGACAGCAAACCCTGAATTTTTCGCCGCTAATCTAGCTAATTGCAAAGCGGCATCTAAAACAAAAGAGTTAGCCAATTTAAGTGCTTGAACTCTGTCCATAACCTCCTCATACGAAGATTCTTTACTGAGCGATTTTTCTAGTTCCTCGAACCAGAAACACGCTGCCGTAGTGACAGGAACAATGCATGAAATTGGTTGTAGAAGGTAACCTTGCTGTACAAAAATCTTTTTAAGCAAACCCTCTAATTTCTTATCCATAGGATCTTTGAAAGCACAACTATCTTCGATAGGAATAGTAGTGCGTTTGTTTAGAGTAGAAACCGCCCCCTCGACCTTGGGGACTGTCTGCCATAAGTCCTTTCTGGGGTCGACTATAGGAAATAAATTCTTAAATATAGGGGGGGGGAACAAAAGGTATGCCGGGCCTTTCCCACTCTTTATTTACTATGTCCGCCACCCGCTTGGGTATAGGAAAAGCGTTGGGGGGCACCGGAACCTCTAGGAACTTGTCCATCTTACATAATTTCTCTGGAATGACCAAATTGTCACAATCATCCAGAGTAGATAACACCTCCTTAAGCAGTGCGCGGAGATGTTCTAATTTAAATTTAAATGTCACAACATCAGGTTCAGCTTGATGAGAAATTTTTCCTGAATCTGAAATTTCTCCATCAGACAAAACCTCCCTCATGGCCCCTTGAGATTGGTGTGAGGGTATGTCAGAACAGTTATCATCAGCGTCCTCTTGCTCTTCAGTGTTTAAAACAGAGCAATCGCGCTTTCTCTGATAAGTAGGCATTTTGGATAAAAGATTTGCTATGGAGTTATCCATTACAGCCGTTAATTTTTGCATGGTAATAAGTATTGGCGCACTAGATGTACTAGGGGCCTCCTGTGTGGGCATAACTGGTGTAGACACAGTAGGGGATGATGTAGTATCATGTTTACTCCCCTCATTTTAAGGAATCATCTTGGGCAATATCATTATCTGTTGCAATACTGTCCTTACTTTGTTTGGACACTATGGCACAATTATCACATAAATTTAAATGGGGAGACACATTGGCTTTCATACATATAGAACATAGCTTATCTGATGGTACAGACATGTTAAACAGGCTTAAACTTGTCAACAAAGCACAAAAAACGTTTTAAAATAAAACCGTTACTGTCACTTTAAATTTCAAACTGAAAACACTTTATTACTGAATATGTGAAAAAGTATGAAGGAATTGTTCAAAATTCACCAAAATTTCACCACAGTGTCTTAAAGCATTAAAAGTATTGCACACCAAATTTCAGAGCTTTAACCCTTAAATTAACGGAACCGGAGCCGTTTTTACATTTAACCCCTATACAGTCCCAGAATGAGGCTCTGTCTATAACTAGAAAGGCCCCCATCTGAAAAAGGTGTCCAACACAGTGCCTGCCGTTTTTCTAAACGTTCCCCAAGATTATAATACCAATAATTAGTTAGAATCTGCATAATATGCCTAGTAAAGCAATTGTTTTAGCCCAGAAAAATGTCTACCAGTTTTTAAGCCCTTTTTGAAGCCCTTTATTCTTTTATGTTTAACTAAGAAAATGGCTTACTGGTCCCCATGAGGGGAAATGACAGCCTTCCAGCATTACATGGTCTTGTTAGAAATATGGCTAGTCATACCTTAAGCAGAAAAGACTGCTAACTGTTTCCCCCAACTGAAGTTACTTCATCTCAACAGTCCTGTGTGGAAACAGCAATTGATTTCAGTTACTGTCTGCTAAAATCATCTTCCTCTTACAAACAGAAATCTTCATCCTTTTCTGTTTCAGAGTAAATAGTACATACCAGCACTATTTTAAAATAACAAACACTTGATAGAAGAATAAAACTACATTTAAACACCAAAAAACTCTTAACCATCTCCGTGGAGATGTTGCCTGTGCAACGGCAAAGAGAATGACTGGGGTGGGCGGAGCCTAGGAGGGATCATGTGACCAGCTTTGCTGGGACTCTTTGCCATTTCCTGTTGGGGAAGAGAATATCCCACAAGTAAGGATGACGCCGTGGACCGGACACACCAATGTTGGAGAAAGTCTAAATAAAACCTAAGCTACCCATTGCCCCGTAAATGATTCTTCAAATTCAAAACAGCCAATATGGTGAGGGCTACTGAAATCCTATTGGCTGATTTGAACAGCAAATAGGATTTCAGTAGCTCTCATCCTATTGGCTGATTTGAATTTGAAGAATCAAATCAGCCAATAGGAATGCAAGGTATGCCATTTTTTAACGGGTACCTTGCATTCGACTTCAGTGTACGGCGGCGATCGTATGAAGAGGACGCTCCATGCAGGATGTCATTGCCAGTCCTGGATAGCTTCACTCCTTGCCGCCGAGATGAAGATAGAAGACGCCCCTGCAATGGATGAAGATGTCGCCGCCTGGATGAAAACTTCTCACCGCTTGGATGGAGATCGATGTTCAGACTTTAGGAACTATGAGTAGATTTTATCGGGTTAGTGTTAGTTTTTTTTAAAAAAATGTGGGTGTTCTCTTTTTTTAGATTAAGGTTTTTTGGGCACTGTAAAAGAGCTGAATGCCCTTGTAAGGGCAGTAAAAGAGCAATGCCCATACAAATTCTCCTTTAAGGGCAATGGGTAGCTTAGGCTTTACTTAGACTTAGGTTTTATATTTTGGGGGGTTGGTTGGGTGGAGGGTTTTACTGTTGGGGGACTGTATTTTTTTCTAGGCAAAATAGCTGTTTAACTTACGGCAATGCCCTATAAAAGGCCTTTTTAAGGGCTATTGGTAGTTTATTGTAGGTTATGGTGTGTTTTTATTTATTTTTTATAGGGCTTTTAGATTAGGTGTAATTGTTTTTATTTTTGAAAATTTTGCTTATTATTGTTTGTAAGCTTAGAGTCTTCATTTTTCTTAAATTTTAGTGTTTTTTATTTTTTGTAATGTTAGATTTTTTTTAATTATTTTTTTCGTATTGTTAGGTTTTTTTTAATTTGTAATTTAGGTTTTTTATTTTTTCGTAGCATTGGATTTTTAAGGTTTAATCTTAGTTTTTTTATTTCACAGGTAAGTTTTTATTTATTTTTAGATGGTTAAATTGTAACTTTTAATTTAAAGTTAGAGGGGTGCTATGTTTAGGGGTTAATTGTTAAATTTAGTGTTTTGCGATATGGGGGGGTCGCGGTTTAGGGGTTAATAGGTTAAGTTTATTAGTTACAATGTGGGGGCTGGCGATTTAGGGTTTAATAGGTTTATTAAGTGTCGGGGATGTCAGGGAGTGCCAGATTAGGGGTTACTAGATGTATTTAGTGTTGGCGATGAGGGTGGGTGGCGGATTATGGAGTAAATAGGTTTATTTAATATTTGCGATGTGGGTGGGCATCAGATTAGGGGTTAATAGGTTTAATATAGGATTTGTGATGCAGGAGGGTGGCAGCTTAGGGGTTAATAGGTAGTTTATGGGTATTAGTGTACTTTGTAACATTCGCAAAATCCATAACTACTGGTGTCAGATGGCGGAAAGGCTTGTGGCGGTATAGGCTGTAATGCAAGCATTTTAGCCAGACTGCACAACCTGTAATATGGCGCTATGGAAAATCCCGTACTCAAATGTCATTTTTTTGCATGCGGAATGGACATTACGTTACAGGCTAAAATGCTTGCAGTATAGCCATACCGCCACAACTCATAATATGGGTTATCGGCTATTCCAGCACAATGGCCAATTTTTCAGTGGTAATAGCTGTACTGCACCGTAACGCAAAACTCGTAATCTAGGTCTCAATTGGAGTACCACAAGCCATTGTCTTTTCTCTCTCTATACATCCTCCCTTGGAAAACGTATAGCCTCCTTTGGATTCCAGTACCACTTATATGCTGATGATACCCAAATCTGTCTTTCCTCTCCTGATATCTCTTCATCTTTACTCAACAAGATTTCATACTGACTCTCTACAATTTCCTCTTGGATGTCTTCACACTACCTCCAACTCAATCTGTCCAAAACTGAGTTACTTCTTATTCCCCCCTCTTCGAGACATCCAACACCTGACATTTCTCTGACGGTTGGAGATTCTATTCTCAACACCTCACCCTAGGTCCGCTCTCTTGGGATCACACTTGACTCAGAACTCACATTCAATCCACATATCCAAGGGCTTACCAAATGGTGCCGTTCACATCTACGCAACATTTCCAGAATTTGTCTGTTCCTTACTCAAAATACTACAAAAATACTAATTATTTCCCTCATTTTGTCATGCATTGATTATTGCAATCTACTTCTAATTGGCCCTCCAAAACACTGCCTCTCCTTCCTCCAATCTATTATGAATGCTTCTACTCCCAAACTACATCAGCTGCTCCACTCTGCCAGTCTCTACACTGGCTCCCCAAGCACTCCAGAATACAATTTAAAGTACTAACCTTAACTTGCAAAGCACTCAATAGTCTAACTATCAACTATATTTCCTCTCTCATCATGAAATATTCCCCATGCTGACAACTTCAATCAACCTCTGACTTACGTCTCTCCACTCCTGTTATTTCTATGTCCAACTCCCATCTCCAAGACTTCTCATGTGCTGCTCCTGTCCTCTGGAACTCTCTGCCCCACTCTATAAGACTGTCTCCTATAGATTGTATAGCTTCAGATGCTCCTTGAAAACCCACCTATTCAGGGAGGCTTACCATCTCTCCACCATCTCTCATCCTAGCTAAACTAATACATGAACTGCCTGACTCACTGCTGCAACTACAACCGATGTGACAAGCTACCTTAACCTTATGTTTCTGCATCCTAAACTGTAGCCTGTGAGTTCTCCGGAACAGGGCCCTCTTCCTCCTGTACTAGATTTGTTTTGTTATGTTTTGTATTTTATCACAAATCCTTTTAATTGTATACCCCTATCATTGTACCTAGTGCTACGGAATTTGGCGGCGCTATACAAATAAATGATGATAATAATATATACAGTGTGTGTATATATATATATATATATATATATATATATATATATATATATATATATTACAGTAACTGTAATAATTATTCATTATTATTAATAGTTTTTTATATTTAATAATTATGTTACTGTGCCTTAAGATAATTACAACTTGATGTGCACTAACCCAACAGACCAACAGCACTCAACCCAAAGTGCAGTATACCTTTTTTTATGATCCTATATATTTCACATAGAATATTTTAATTTTTATTTTTAAATATATATTTATATACATATTTGATAATGCTAATATAAAATATATATATATACCTATATATCTATATAAATATATACCGGTAAAGATATATACAGGTATATTATTTTAAAAATAAGAACATATTCTTCTATAAAAAGAATATAGGAATCTGGGGACATCCTAGTCACTCTGGGTGTCAACAGCCTCTACACCATTATCCCTCATCAGGCGGGCCTAGCTGCAGTTAAGGAACATGTCACTAATAGCATGACTTATGAGGGCCCCCCGGTTGAGTACTTGCTGACTCTGTTGGAATATTGTCTTAATCGAAATTACTTTAGATTTGAGAGTGATTTTTACCTACAGGTAGCGGGGACAGCGATGGGGTCTAATATGGCCCCATCATACGCCAATATCTATATGTCCCAATTTGAAGATGAGTATTTGTGGCGTACTGTCACATCTTCTATCACTTTTTACGTCCGGTACATTGACAATGTCTTTCTGGTCTGGCGGGGGGGGCAGTGGACACTTATGGAGTGGTTTGACAAATTCAATAATACAGACACACCGGTAATGTTTAAAATGACACACAGTGACACCCAGATACACTTCCTAGATTTGAATATATTCATACAGGAACATACATTGGGTACCACACTATACAGCAAGCCTACCGACCGTAACTCTCTATTGAATGCTGCTAGCTGCCACCCCCCTGCACTACTTAAGGGTATTATTAAATCCCAGTTTATCAGAGTAATTCGGGAACAATTCCAATAGAGCCACGGGGGTCTCCCAGTTACAGCTGATGAGGGATAAATTCCTTCAAAGAGGCTATAAGGCACGGATTGTGAATGATGTACTACAGGAGGTGATGGAGCTCACACAGGATAGTCTTATCAACAAGGTTGCTACAGCCCGTGAATCAAAAAGATTAATCATGGCCACTACATTTGCTCCTAATACAACAGAAGCAGGGAAGGCCCTGAGACAACACTGCCCCTTAATGCAATCAGATACAAGATTGATCTTCACTAAGGAACTTACACCAATGGTAGCATATAAGCTGGGTGCCAACTTGCGGGACATCCTGGTCAAGACTGACCCAAAGAAGTGTTACCAACAGAGGACGTACAAGAATGTTAAAGGCTCCTATAGATGTCTTGGTTGCACCACGTGCAATGGGCTCATCTCCACAAAAATATTCCATCACCCACATACCAATCAAGTTTTCTCCATCAAGCATTTCATCACATGCACCACCACTCACGTGGTTTATTTGCTGTTTTGCCCATGTGCCTGGTTTTATGTGGGCAAAACTATTGTCACACTATGAGAGAGAATGGCCAATCACAGACCGAGCAATACGCGTGGCTCTGACATCGGGAGAATCTGAACAACCGGTGGCAAGGCATTGTGCCCAAATGGGCCACCAAGTATCTTCAATCAGATACATTTTGATTGACCATATCCCCTGCCTGGACAGGGGTGGTGACCGGGATAGGACTCTGCTCCAACGAGAAGCTGAGTGGATGTACCGCCTGGGCACAATAATCCCAGGGGGGCTTAATTCACCACCAGATTTCAAGATGCTAATCTAGGGTGGAGATACATACTTGGGGTACGCAAGAATCAGAAATTGGTGTGGACCGGTGGAAATGGGGGCCAGACCCTATGGAGGGTAGACCCACTGCTTTCAAACCAAGTCCCATGATGCCATTGGGTCATTATGTGATCCTTTGGCACCATGCAGCCAATAGGTCCTCATTCTAAAAGTTACCCACCTAGAGTTCTCCTAGACCCAATGAACCAGGCTCATTTGATTTGATTTAATCTCTCCAGTGAAAATTTATGACACCCTCTGTGTATATATTGGGGACTCATGAAGAATGGATGCAGTATGATCATTTTGTGTATGATGCCAATCATGTGATAATAATGGAGCTCTTCAATTACTCATAAGGGATATGTTACAGTAGGGGTGAAATACACCCTGTCTCAGTACTATATAATATAATCCAAATAGAATGGAAGTCATTATAGAGATCATATAATACCTCACTTGTGGGTTAACTAGCTTGCCCCGTATCTATAGTCATCTTTCATTAGAATTAATGTGTTGCAACTTGTGTGCCGGGGAACGTCAACATTATTACGATTATTTGATGAATGTCAATTTCATAACATTGAGGGCTTAGCTCTCAATTTTATAGTACCAAAAGTAATGAAAGGGCATTACTTTCAACATACCTAAAGTCTATCAAAAATATTTCTTCTATGTATATAATCTTTCTATGTGCATATTGTTTTATTATTCTGCGATATTCCAAATGGGGTTGACCTCCGGAATATGGAGCATGTATCCCTGCTGGCTGGTACTTATAAACATCAGGCCTAAGTTTTCAGAGCTATCTCAGACACCGTAGATGAACTGTACATGCGATTATGTTTATACGGGTTGCCATAGTAACCAGTGGCAGTTCCGTGCACATGATTCCTCTGAGGTGGGAGAGAAAGACCTGAGAGAATATGCCCCAATTAGCCATCGGTCACACATTTGGGCAAGGTATATGCAGTAACAACTGATGTGTGCTTAATGCGTTAAGTGGATTTTACTTTTTGTATGTTTTCACATGTATCACTTACGATGTTAGTAATGAAAAAGCATAGGTTGATTCACTGTTTGAAGCGGCTTATTAGCATTAAGATAAGATTGATGCTAAAGGCTAGATCACATTTGAATATTTGAAAATTTAATATGTTGAAATCAGATAATATATTATTTTGACATTCTCACACCGGTAGTGCTTAGATACATAGTACTTCCGGTTTTTCACTCTGAATGGAAAGCAAGGCGTGCGCTCCAGCTCAATGCCTACAGGTTTTCAATTCACTGATTACACACAGGTATTGCTTGTTTAATTATTTTTGAATTGTGTATGTATGTATAAATTTAACACATTTTCACTTTTATGTTATGCTGATGAAGGGTAAGATATCCCTGAAAACGTTACATCAATAAAACAAACCATTGGTTTCACTTGGATTGAGAAGACCTCTGAGTGCATTTACTTTTCAAGGATTATATATATATATATATATATATATATATATATATATATATATATATATATATTACAGTAACTGTAATATTTATTATTTATTATTAATAGTTTTGTATATTTATTAATTATGTTACTGTGCCTTAAGATAATTACATCTTGATGTGCACTAACCCAACAGACCAACAGCATTCAACCCAAAGTGCATTACACCTTTTTTATGATCCTATATACTTCACATAGAATATTTTAATTTTTATTTTTAAATATATATTTCTATACATATTTGATAATGCTAATATAAAATATATATCTATACCTATATATCTATATAAATATATACTGGTAAAGATATATACAGGTATATTATTTTAAAAATACAAAGAACATATTCTTCTATAAAAAGAATATAGGAATCTTAAAGGGAAAATCTGGTCCAAAATAAACATTCATGATTCAGATAGGGCATGTACTTTTAAACAACTTTACAAATTACTTTTATCACCAATTTTGTTTTGTTCTTTTGGTATTCTTAGTTGAAAGCTAAACCTAGGAGGTTCATATGCTAATTTCTTAGAATTTGAAGTCTGCCTCTTATATGAATGCATTTTGACAGTTTTTTTTGTTTTTTATTGAGATTACAGAGAATTACAGCAACATATTTTGTCCATTTATAATGACAGATAATGCACATGTATGTATATAATAGGCAGTTGGTATATTACAATATAATCTATACAACAAGTTAGGGAAGTAGTGGATATCTAGGTGAATAAGCATTTGCTGAAAATCCCTTCATGTATGATGGTATATGAACACTTATGTAAATACTCAAAACATAGCTATTAGTCAATAAATGAGAGAGTAAATGGACTATTCTTAATTAAATCTCTTTTTTGGTGGAGTGAGAGTTTAGATTGAAATAGTAAATATAAAGGAGAAATTGGGAGGGAATCAGCGGGCAAGAGCCACTAGAAAATTAAGGGGGGGGGGGGGGGCGCGTCCAAGGGATTTTAATAATATAATAGAAAGTATAATTGGATCTATTAATGAGCATATATCTTTTAGGGCCTACATAAAGCTAGAGAGGTATATAGGTAAAAGGCCTACGTATATCAGAAGGGTATCCCCAAACAAAATTACACTGTGGGGAGTGTATGGAAATATATATTATTATCGAGAGTGTCGGCTATATATCATCTATATGTAACAGGATGAGTCAGCGCCTGTAGAATGGGAGCTCTAATTGACTCAGATGGGTGATTAGCCTTAGCATCTTTTAATGTGAAGAAGCAGAGAAAAAAAAAAGGATTGGTGCGTACACTCCCCTGTGAATAAAGTGCCTGACACCGCAGCCAATACAAAAACAGGGGACTAAGTACAGTTAATGTTAATTTTTATGTCAAATGTGAGGTATAGCTCTAGCTCTAGGTTGTAGCTGCTAGGGGGTGTTATGTTGGATGCTTCAAATGGGGGTGAGTAAAGTGCAACACAGTCCCTGAGATAGTCAATAAGGAGCTTTCTCAATATCCATTAGGTACCTCTAAACTACAAAAAGAAGCATGAGGCAAGTTAAGAGTGACTTTTTATCTGTTTGTAGGGAGCCCTGTACATAAATGTATGAACTCCTATGAAAGTTTGGGCTACTCTGTGTGTGCAGACTCCAACAATGAAACTATAGAGCTGGTAGAATATTAAGCCCGATGGTGTGCCTGCTTAGCTATCTCATCCAACCGTGTAGCTTAGGGTGCATAGTATATTTAGGAAAAAAGAGGGCGCCACATAGCGTGATACTGTTTTTACAGGCTCAGAGAGACAAGGTATTCAAAAGGCTTACCAATAAGCTGTGCACCGTTCTGTGACCGGTGCTATCGGGCAGACTAACACTCTCAGTGGTTAGCACACTGGGTGGCCTCAGGTGTAATGCAGGCAGGTGGATCTCAGCGTTACTTGATTAGAGTGACTCCGCGGCTATGCAGCACGTATACTGCAGATTCCAGTGGGTATTGGAATAAAAAACACACCTCCAGGTAAGATAAAAGAGAATGTGGGACAACTTCCGTGTAGTAAAGTTAAAAATCTTTAATCCATACACAATTTGCTACGCGTTTCTAGACCAATGGTCTTTTCCTCAGGCATAAAAACAAATGGATATAATTACAAAGATATTGCAACCTTAAATACAAGTCAATTTAAAAACGGAAGTTGTCATAGTTTTGAAAAGCAACCAATCCTGACACAGTGTACCTTGTGAATTTGATCAGCATTAATTGTGAACTCTACAGAAATTCGTAACCACTCTTCCGTCCTATATTAGGGATAGCACCCATCTTTTACAACTATTACAGAATCTTACTCCCACTGACAAAAAGAAATTATGGATTACCTGCGACGTCAGTTCCCTATATTCTAATATTACCCATGATTTAGGATTAAGAGCCATCTCCCACTTTTTAGAACAAGACCCCTATTTTCCCAAAGAACAAGTAGCATACATTATAGAATGCATCAAGTATATTTTGCAACATAATTATTTTCTATACTTAGATTGTTTCTATTTACAGACTAGGGGTACGGCCATGGGTACCAGGTTCGCCCCAAGTTTCGCTAATCTCTTTATGGGATTATTCGAGGAGGTATATATTTACCATGCAAATCTTGGGGAGAACCTGGTATTCTATGGCCGATATATAGATGACCTTATATTTATATGGGATGGGGATCTAGAAACAGCTGAATCATTTATCACACGACTCAACAACAACGATATGGGTATCACGTTCACAGCCAATATACAATCTGAATCAATAGACTATTTGGATCTGACACTCAGTTGGGGACCCAACCAGACAATCATGTCTAAAACTTTTTTCAAAGATGTGGATAGCAACAGCTATTTAGAATACCACAGTAACCATCACAGAAGTTGGATTAACAATGTACCATACAGTCAGTTCAGGCGCATCAGGAGGAATTGTTCAGATTATAACATTTTTCTTGAACAAAGTAAGATCATATACAATAGATTTGTAGAAAGAAATTATCCCACACATATTCTAGATAATGCACTTACTAGAACAAAAAGATTAGACAGGAATCAGATACTAGCCAATATTAATAATAACAAAATGAATCAATCAATTAACACACCAACAGACCAAGGTAACATTATGTTCATCAATCAATACAATAATCATTTTCAAAAAATAAATCAGATTATACACAAACAGTGGCATGTTATCCAAAGGGATCCCATTCTGAGAAATATTGTACAGGATAGACCAAAGATAGTTTACAGGAGAGCACCTACCCTGAGAAGTAGATTAGCACCTAGCAAAATTGTCAAACAAACTCAACAACAATCCAAGATCATTACAAAAACCAAGAGGGGTATCTTTGGGTTACAGGGAGTTTACAAATGTGAGAAAACTGGTTGCAAATCTTGTCAATACATTAAACATGGTACCAAAACTTTCAAGTCCCATACTACCGGAGATACATATCCCATTCAGGGATTTTACAATTGTAACACTTCTTTTGTAGTATACCTATTAGAGTGTATCTGCAGCCTACAATACATAGGCCGCACCTCCAGGAAGGTCAAAAAAACGAAAATCAAACACAGTATCCCTACACACTGTTTGGCAAAACACCAAGGCAACCCTCACATTTTTAAACTTATTCCCATAGATTTTATTCCCAGGTCAGATGATTATAACAGAACTACTAAACTCAGACAACGAGAAACCTTCTGGATTTTTAAGTTGAAAACACTTTTTTCCGAAGGTTTAAATGCTAATCTAGACTTAGCAGCTTTTAATTAACATCTAGAAACATTATCAAATACACTAAATACTATGACATTCATCTAGAATCACCAATAAATACACCAAATAATATAACATTCATCACTGTCAGATCGAAAACTATCATCAATATTAAAATTCTACTTCAGCTGTTTATTTAGATTAATGTGTTATTGACCAATATCACAACCGTGATGACTAGTGACATATTACTTTTATCCCATTCCTCCAGCCGGTATCAACCCAGATGATGAACAGTGGCATATTAATCAGCCTTCTGTCATATTACATACTAGACCCAAATGACACCTACATTATCATGATGTGTCCGTTTTTAGAAAATACAGTAACCTTTCGAGTTCTGATCCCCTCTAGCCTATCATAACACTCATATCTGTTAGCAGGCGAGTGTCTACCACCTATAGAATGGGCAATATATTCAACAGCACAACCAAATATATACGGTTTTATACCAGTGATGCACTGTACTTAATAGACTGAATGGCAAACACATATGTTCTATTTACAATAAGGCATAGGCACAAAAATACGCCTTTGGGCGCCTACTTGATCGGGGGTCCTAACTGGTAACCAATTTAAACAATGTTCAGATTATGGGCCACCAACATCCAAATTTGCCTCCACTTTCACATGATATATCATGTCCAACAAATCAGAATAGATTCCTAAATAATAATCCGATCTATTTGTTAACAAAAAAACAAAAAATAATCAAAATTCACTGACGAATTTATTTCATTGTTAAATATTTTCTATTGGTTACATTCATTTGTACTACACCCATCTAGATAGTTTGCATACATAAGAAAATATTGAATACATATACTTTTAAGTAATCACATGTTAAATGTAACACCAAACAAATCGTATCTATTTGACTTTCGAGTCTATTTGCAAGAATAATTAAATACATCACACACAAGAAGACCCTCGGTTTTAGGAACATGCATATCAACATTACTACTTCACATTTACTCCACAAATCAGACAATGAACTTCGTTTTAAATATCTAGAAATCTCAAGTAATCTGATGGTCTTATCATAGCCACAGTATCAAAAATATCAAAATCTTTAGCTTATCTATTTTCAGAGCTGTGAGGTTTAGAATCCTATTATAAGCCAGTTCTCGTACAAATTGTATTCCAATTTGTACTTTAATTACGTGTTCTTGAAATTTACATTACATTTAAAAAAAAAAAAATTTCCACTCACAAATAGGTCCAATAAACATCACATGTTTCTTTTTATAAACGCTGTATATACAAATTTATACTTCAAACTTCCAACAATTTTCATATTTTCCTGAATTTTAGAGGTAATTGTAGTTAATATCATTTATTAGCCTTTTTCAGTCTCCACAGTTTTCACATCAGAATATATTCAGCATTACACATTCAGCACTGCATATTTATAAAAATTATCCCTGACTTTAAACAGTCCAGAAATACCTTAGTGATATCACGACATACATTTACTACAACAGTGAGTTCACAATTAATGCTGATCAAATTCACAAGGTACACTGTGTCAGGATTGGTTGCTTTTCAAAACTATGACAACTTCCGTTTTTAAATTGACTTGTATTTAAGGTTGCAATATGTTTGTAATTATATCCATTTGTTTTTATGCCTGAGGAAAAGACCATTGGTCTAGAAACGCGTAGCAAATTGTGTATGGATTAAAGATTTTTAACTTTACTACACGGAAGTTGTCCCACATTCTCTTTTATCTTACCTGGAGGTGTGTTTTTTATTCCAATACCCACTGGAATCTGCAGTATACGTGTTGCATAGCCGCGGAGTCACTCTAATCAAGTAACGCTGAGATCCACCTGCCTGCATTACACCTGAGGCCACCCAGTGTGCTAACCACTGAGAGTGTTAGTCTGCCCGATAGCACCGGTCACAGAACGGTGCACAGCTTATTGGTAAGCCTTTTGAATACCTTGTCTCTCTGAGCCTTAAAAACAGTATCACGCTATGTGGCGCCCTCTTTTTTCCTAAATTTCAGAAATCTTCACTTCAAGAACCAGAGGAGCTTAGCCGCTTACACCGCTTGGTTTCACAATTTTGCAAGAAACCGATCTATTGCATAGGAGCCAATTAACCTGACTTCACAGGAGCCATATGGTTTGTGGTCATTTTTGTTAATTTCGTTAATTCGAACCACTTAGCACACCCCGCTCTCAGGTTCCCCTCGGGGTCCCTGGTTTGACTTGCATAGTATATTGTATCAGTATGACATAAACTCTGAACCTCAAAAACATAGTCTCTTAAACATCATAGGAATGTTAACAACCAAGGTACAACACATGAGTATATAGCATAACATATTAGGTATTTACTTTTATATTAGAAGTGCAGTATTAAATTACCTCTGTGATAACATCAGTGACTAAGGATAAACACAGAAATATGGCGCTAATTCCTAAAGGAAAAACCTTGACCACTCTAGAACAGTCACCCCGGGACTGTGACAATTAAATCTAAAGCAAAGGAATATAGAGGGCGCTAAAAGCTAAGTTCTCCACCACATTTAGTCAATTATGGAAATAAACACAATGGATTTAGGGTAACAACTTTACTATCGGATAAAATTAAAATGCAAATTTATTACAATACAATACATAAGAGAAAATAAAGGGACGTCTCCCTGATTTTAAAAATATTAAAAAAGGACTGGAGTACCACCTTAAAAATGTTTAAAAAAGGTATTTTGCATATGTTTGATTTGATACAATGTAAATAAAGGTATCAGTCAAACTAAAAAACAGTGTGTCCCAATTTAGGATATATGGTTACAAAGTATCTTATAATAGCTGTTCACCAAATGTTGCAACTGTGACAGATAGGGTCGGCGTGAAAATCTTTAGAATATAGCCCCCTTTAGACGATGGAAGACACCTTAGTATCAGATCTTTTTTTCTTTCTTACTCACACTTTCTTTTCAGAGTAGCTTGCTGACGATTTTTTGGCTCACGGCTTTGGAGATTGGACACAGGCAAACAGCTTCTCCCAATGTTGATCACCTTTGCTGGTGTCGGCTGAACCCGGTCAGCGTGAATGAAGACTGCTCGTTACTCCAGCGTTTGTAGTGCGCCAAATTGATCCCAATGCAGAGGGGATAAAAGAGATTCACACACCCGCACTTAGCGTGATACACGCGCGGGCAAGGATATAGAAAGCTAGGTACCTAGATTTTCAAATTGTGGTTAAAGTCCTTAGCAGGATACAACACAGATACAATCTACGCGTTTCACCCGTTAGATAGGGCTTTTTCAAGATACTCGTTGTTCCCGGGATGGAATTTAAATATCCGCTGAAGTGTGTTCATTGGTTGTGGCTCTTTTTTGTTTAAGGTGGAAGTTGATCAGAGTTGATTTTTCTTAAGGTGGATTTATTCTAATGTTCTCGTGTTCTCATCCAAAAAGGTCACAACATCACATATTGTATGATGGTTTTACTAAACCAATTTTAAAATTTAAAAAAGTTTTCCAGACCCAACTGCAAATTATATTAAAAAATTATATCGTTAAGGTGATACAACCAGAGGTGGTATTCCATAATAAAATACAAAAATATATATTTTCTCTATAAGCTATAAATATCAAAAATATATTATTGTTTAAAATAGAATTGTAGTACATATGTCAAAAAGGTTAATAGTCTATTAGTTTATTAAAAAAAATTAAATTTATACAATAGGTGGGTTTCTCTATTATTAAGTAAATGCCTATTCTTATAAAACCAATTTTCAACTCAAAATTTATAACCAATTATTTCTATATCTGAGGATGCAGATGAGCAAGATAATTAAAACATAGCTTAGATTATTCTATAGATTAGGGTAACCAGTTGTGTACATTGAAATACTTCACAATCATTTTATCAGATTAATCTACAATTTAAAATAATTATTAAAATTGTTATTAAAATTGGGGGTTTATCACTATCTTAAAATAACCTAAAAATATATTATTATATCAATTTTTTATATTCCACTATTAAATATTAAGGCAGTTTGATGGTATTAGCTATATCTTAACTCCTAAAAAAGGGGATAGGTCTATCTCTGAGTTGAGGCCTTTTGGAAAAAGAGTATCAAATTTGTAAATTAGTTCAGCTTCTTTCTTGAGGAGCTTACCCTCAAAATCACCTCCTCTCCAGTCTCCTTTAACCTTACATATTCCCCAAAATGTAAAATGCTGTAGATTATTTTTATGAATTTCTCTAAAGTGCTTGTATAAGTGGGTGTCTAAGTTCCCTTTATCGATATTACAGAGATGTTCTCTGATCCTGTCGCGTAGTAATCTGGTAGTCTCTCCAATATAAAATAGATCACATGAGCATTTATATATCTCTTGAAATGCTCATGTGATCTATTTTATATTGGAGAGACTACCAGATTACTACGCGACAGGATCAGAGAACATCTCTGTAATATCGATAAAGGGAACTTAGACACCCACTTATACAAGCACTTTAGAGAAATTCATAAAAATAATCTACAGCATTTTAAATTTTGGGGAATATGTAAGGTTAAAGGAGACTGGAGAGGAGGTGATTTTGAGGGTAAGCTCCTCAAGAAAGAAGCTGAACTAATTTACAAATTTGATACTCTTTTTCCAAAAGGCCTCAACTCAGAGATAGACCTATCCCCTTTTTTAGGAGTTAAGATATAGCTAATACCATCAAACTGCCTTAATATTTAATAGTGGAATATAAAAAATTGATATAATAATATATTTTTAGGTTATTTTAAGATAGTGATAAACCCCCAATTTTAATAACAATTTTAATAATTATTTTAAATTGTAGATTAATCTGATAAAATGATTGTGAAGTATTTCAATGTACACAACTGGTTACCCTAATCTATAGAATAATCTAAGCTATGTTTTAATTATCTTGCTCATCTGCATCCTCAGATATAGAAATAATTGGTTATAAATTTTGAGTTGAAAATTGGTTTTATAAGAATAGGCATTGACTTAATAATAGAGAAACCCACCTATTGTATAAATTTAAAATTTTTTAATAAACTAATAGACTATTAACCTTTTTGACATATGTACTACAATTCTATTTTAAACAATAATATATTTTTGATATTTATAGCTTATAGAGAAAATATATATTTTTGTATTTTATTATGGAATACCACCTCTGGTTGTATCACCTTAACGATATAATTTTTTAATATAATTTGCAGTTGGGTCTGGAAAACTTTTTTAAATTTTAAAATTGGTTTAGTAAAACCATTATACAATATGTGATGTTGTGACCTTTTTGGATGAGAACACGAGAACATTAGAATAAATCCACCTTAAGAAAAATCAACTCTGATCAACTTCCACCTTAAACAAAAAAGAGCCACAACCAATGAACACACTTCAGCGGATATTTAAATTCCATCCCGGGAACAACGAGTATCTTGAAAAAGCCCTATCTAACGGGTGAAACGCGTAGATTGTATCTGTGTTGTATCCTGCTAAGGACTTTAACCACAATTTGAAAATCTAGGTACCTAGCTTTCTATATCCTTGCCCGCGCGTGTATCACGCTAAGTGCGGGCGCGTGTATCACGCTAAGTGCGGGTGTGTGAATCTCTTTTATCCCCTCTGCATTGGGATCAATTTGGCGCACTACAAACGCTGGAGTAACGAACAGTCTTCATTCACGCTGACCGGGTTCAGCCGACACCAGCAAAGGTGATCAACATTGGGAGACGCTGTTTGCCTGTGTCCAATCTCCAAAGCCGTGAGCCAAAAAATCGTCAGCAAGCTACTCTGAAAAGAAAGTGTGAGTAAGAAAGAAAAAAAGATCTGATACTAAGGTGTCTTCCATCGTCTAAAGGGGGCTATATTCTAAAGATTTTCACGCCGACCCTATCTGTCACAGTTGCAACATTTGGTGAACAGCTATTATAAGATACTTTGTAACCATATATCCTAAATTGGGACACACTGTTTTTTAGTTTGACTGATACCTTTATTTACATTGTATCAAATCAAACATATGCAAAATACCTTTTTTAAACATTTTTAAGGTGGTACTCCAGTCCTTTTTTAATATTTTTAAAATCAGGGAGACGTCCCTTTATTTTCTCTTATGTATTGTATTGTAATAAATTTGCATTTTAATTTTATCCGATAGTAAAGTTGTTACCCTAAATCCATTGTGTTTATTTCCATAATTGACTAAATGTGGTGGAGAACTTAGCTTTTAGCGCCCTCTATATTCCTTTGCTTTAACATCAGTGACTAAGTCGAGCATCAACAGACTAATATAGATTCCTATATAGCCATAAAAGTAATTGGTGCTAGGTACTAACATTAAGCTAGGGTAACATACACTATTATTTAATGTTAATAAAGAAAAACAGACGTGTTGCAAAACTATGATATCAAGTGAGCAATAATGTCTATATTAGTGGGGTGGTAGACATGATCTGGACATAGTTCGTTACCCTTATTACGTATATACAAGTATATATAAGGCAGAAAAAGGGGTATCTGTTCACTGGCTCCCTCTCACCGTTAAGTTATGTTTGGAGACTTGCCCCCTATAGTTGTCTATTATAGACCCAACAAGCCGTTTTTGCCATGGTCTCTCTTAATAGCGGTGAACTGTGAGAACTAGCTTAGAGGTTGCACTTGTTAAATAACTCTATGGCAAGGACGCCTAAATACATATTGTGAGTAAATAGTAGCCATATTCCTGAAAGAATTGCGTTATATAAAGCAGTATGTATAACTGATAATAAACAGTGTAGCTGCCACAGAGAAGGTGGTATACTTATCATATAAAGTGTCATGGTACAAAAGAGTATGACTAGCAATCATTCAGCGACCAGAGCTTAAGCTAGAAGTGGAGGGTAACAGTAAACATTAGCAGGCTCAATACACTAATAGTTAAAAAAAGAAAAGAAAAACTATATGTATAACAATACTATGGTGCTAATTATAACTCAAACATAAAACAGTGTGTCTTCTTAGGAAGATATCTAAAGAACATAGGGCTTCGTAGGGACAGATAGCTAACCCATACCGGATTTCTGAGTTAGTTCTAGGAACTCTTTGCCAAGCTGGAAAAATGTGTAAGTCAGTCCTATCAGGGTTTCAGCTGCCGCTGTCATGAGAATCATCGGGGCAAGAGAAGCTATGGATGACAGGGCTAGAGATGCTGCGTCTAGGCGACTGTTGTAAGATGGCTGGGGTTCATGTTTTGTACTAGCAGGGACGCCAGATAGGGTCTCTAGAATGGGGTGAGTCACTGCAGTATCCATAAGAGCTTTCTGTTGTATGTATGCTTCAACTGTGGCATCTCTCCGCTCTAACAGTCCCACCTTCATGAGCATCCAAATGCTAGGGACTTCCAAATCGCCATCGCTCTCAGGAGACACTCCAGAGGAGCCTGTGTCGGCAGGAGATGTTTGTGGTGTCTATGACTGAAGGATCTCCACTAACAGCGCAGCGGGGATCTCCTCTGTCATTCTTTCAGGTCTCCATGAGGTAGTAGTAGCCCTCCGATCCCAAGAGGTGGTGACAGTGCCGACGTCAAGCCAGCCATGCCAAGGGAGCCGATGGAATGATGCTGTATCGCACTCTGGTGATGTCTCTCGAAGGGAGTCTTCTAGTTCTATGCGATCAGGGGTGTCGTTAGTCACTCCCGCCATTGCTGCTACTAATGTATTGAAGAGGTCTCAGAAGCGATCATCCGTCTGGCTAATCAAACTCTGTAGCAAAGTCTGTAGTATCCCCTGGCTTTCTTCCATGTAGGCCATTGCTATCGGCTATTCAGAGGATAGGTTAGAATTAATAGTTATATGTGATACACCGGGAGAGGGTGGCGGGAATCTTGCGTGCAAAGGCCTCACTGGTCTGGATCAGGCTATAAACGCTATAAAACTCATAAAGCCAGATAGTTTCGTGATCAGCAGGCTTTCATGTAGGTAATTAAACCAAAATGTTATCACATTTTTTGCTCAGCTTTCAGGAAAAATGAAGGTATTTGAGCTCTCTGACTGGAGATGAGTGAATTTGCGTCCTCTCCCGGTGCTGCTTGGACACGCCCCCCGCATTTTGACAGTTTTTCACCACTAGAGGGTGTTAGTTCATGTGTGTCATATTATCTATATTATTTTTATATACACTATGCTCATCCACGTGGAGTTACCGAGGAGTCAGCTCTCATTGGCTAAAATGCAAGTCTGTCAAAAGAACTGAAATAAGGGGGCAGTTTGCAGAGCCTTAGATATAAGGTAATCAAAGAGGTAAAAAAGTGTATTATTATAACTGTGTTGGTTATGCAAATTTAGGGAATGGGTAATAAAGGGATTATCTATCGTTTAAAACAATAACAATTCTGGCAAAAAGGGGTTAAATAAACTAGCGCTTAAGAGTTAATATCCCTTGCCTTAGTCTCCTACTATCCACTTCCCAGATAGAAAGGTGTATAAAGTGAAAAAGTTATGGAGATTAGGCGCTTAATCTGCTAAAGGGATAAAAGGTGTGTATGGAAGTCGTTAGCTAAATATGTAGAAAAAACTGGACCTTGGACAGAATAAGTGAAAAATTCTTCTACAATTTTATTTTCAAAATAAAAACATGATAATACCAAGATAAAATAAATCACAATCCCTAAGTGTTGTAACACTATATCGATCAATTCATAAAATTTCTAAAATTCAGATATACATTTGTTTCATACACCAATAAAAGGATTTATCTGCTCTTTTGTATCCTTTGTTCAAAGATTTTAGATAGAATGTATTCTTTTATTTCAACACAATTAATAATATTTATCTCTATTCAATATTTTATATCTATATTTCATCAACTTTAAAATTACAAATATGTAGCAAAAACTAACATTTAGTTAAAACAATTTAAATGCAAGATTGATTATAAATGGTGTCCCCACAATGGCTGTTTACTTATATTGGTTGTAATTTTGTGTATCTAAAAAGTTCATCAAAGCATTTGTACGTAATTGGAGATAAATTACTGAGGGCTGTGTTCTTTATCCTTATATTTATGTTGTGATAAATTACAGTTTCACAGTTACCTCTTCGTATCCTCAGTGAGCTTAATTTGTAGAAAAGGAATGTTCCAAACAGTGTTTAGGGGTGATTTTCTTACCATCTCTTGTGAGCTGTTACTACTCACGGCTTCCCGGCAGTTCCTATGTGTCCTCAGTTTGACTCTCAGACAAGGGGTTCTGGTAGTTAATTTTCCTTTGTGTTACCTTGTCACTGGTCCTTGTAGGAAGTGCTCTGATTACAGCACAAAACTTTAGACAATCCTTTTGTTTCTGTAACTTGCGCAAGTTAGTTTTTCTGTTTGTAGTTCCTCAATCTCCTGCACTTAAGTACTTCTGTACCGGGGAAAAAAAACAGGCTTTTTCTTTCTTGGTGTTCACACAGCTATCAACATGTTTCGCCAGCAACCCTGGCTTTATCAAGATAAAGTGTGATCACACCTTACACCGTTATATAGCACCGACTTGATTTCCATTGGTCCATTCACTGCTTCTGTTTCTCTTTTCCCCTGGGTCCTAGAGTCCTTTTGTTCAAATATCCAATTTTGTTTTCTAACTTTTTATTTCTTATTCAGGTCATATCAGAGTGGTTAACCGATTTCTTTTTTCATTATTCCAAACAGCCTTTCTCCATTATTTCACATATGCCATGGGGTTCAAACATTTATATTTTAACAGTTTATTTAATTTTCACATTCATTTTCTATTACTCCTATTAACATTTTAAACTTTTGACAAATCTTTAGAATAAATTAGTTTGGAGATCCATTTATTTTAAAATAATAATCACAATTATTTTTTTATATAAATACATTATTATTCCAAGTGTCTTAGGTGAAGAATTTTCAAGTGGCTCCATTATATAGGTACTATTACAAAACGATTCACCCCCACGGTTTGAATTCAGAATTGGATATATCTCCTTTTCTAGGCACACAGTAATCACTATCTCTAATAAATTTGTATAACTAGTTTTAGTCACTAAACAATGTATGAACCTAGAGATTTTTTCTAAAAAAAAATAAAAAAAAGGGATAATGAATTCCCTTACACAAACATATCACCACCTTATTTGTTTTTCTCCCTTTGTAATAGTATCTATATAATGGAGCCACTAAAATAAAGGGATAATTTTTTCCCTTGCACAAACATATCACCACCTTATTTGTTTTTCTCCCCTTTCACTTTTGTAATAGTACCTATATAATGGAGCCACTTGAAAATTCTTGACCTAAGACACTTGGAAAAATAATGTATTTATGTAAAAAATTAATTGGGATTATTATTTTAAAATAAATGGATCTCCAAACTAATTTATTCTAAAGATTTGTCAAAAGTTTAAAATGTTAATAGGAGTAATAGAAAATGAATGTGAAAATTAAATAAACTGTTAAAATATAAATGGTTGAACCCCTTGGCATATGTGAAATAATGAAAAAAGAAATTGGTTAACCACTCTGATATGACCTGAATAAGAAATAAAAAGTTAGAAAACAAAATTGGATATTTGAACAAAAGGACTCTAGGACCCAGTGGAAAAGAGAAACAGAAGCAGTGAATGGACCAATGGAAATCAAGTCGGTGCTATATAAAGGTGTAAGGTGTGATCACACTTTATCTTGATAAAGCCAGGGTTGCTGGCGAAACATGTTGATAGCTGTGTGAACACTGAACACCAAGATAGAAAAACCTGTTTTTTTTCCTGATTACAGAAGTACTTAAATGCAGGAGATTGAGGAACTACAAACAGAAAAACTAACTTGTGCAAGTTACAGAAACAAAAGGATTGTCTAAAGTTTTGTGCTGTAATCAGAGCACTTTCTACAAGGACCAGTGACAAGGTAACACAAAGGAAAATTACCTACCGGAACCCCTTGTCTGAGAATCAAACTGAGGACACATAGGAACTGCCGGGAAGCCGTGAGTAGTAACAGCTCACAAGAGATGGTAAGAAAATCACCCCTAAACACTGCTGGAAACATTCCTTTTCTACAAATTAAGCTCACTGAGGATACAAAGAGGTTGTCATGATTGCTTCCGTTCATCGCCGTGTCGCCGCGGCTCCCGGAACTTCTCTGTGTGTCTGACGTCATGTTGCTTAGCAACATGACGCTTTCTCTCACACCCCTCTGATGACGGTTACGCTCCTGCCCTTTAAATCACGGCGGGAGATCTGAATCTGGGCCCGTTTGTTTGTTTCCCTGGATTGTGAGTACCATATCAATTTTGTTCTTTTGTGTACCGACTTCTGCCTGCCTGACCAAGCCTCTTGCCTAATCCCTACTTGCTGATATTTGGATATTGACTTCTGCCTGCCTGACCTTGCCTGTAGCTTTTACCCTTTTGCTGATACTTGGATGCCGACTTCTGCTTGCCTGACCTTGTCTTTTGCCTATACCTTTTGCTGATATTTGGATGCCGACTTCTGCCTGCCTGACCTTGCTTTTGCCTTTACCTTTAAACCTTTTCTTTGATAAACAAAACCTGCTTAAAGGGACATTTTACTTTTACAAGCTGCAAAAGAGAACTTTGCCTTTCTGTTTGTTATACACCTGCTTAAAAGGGACATTTACTTTTACAAGCTGCAAAAGAGAACTTTGCCTTTCTGTTTGTTATAAACCTGCTTAAAGGGACATTATACTTTTACAAGCTGTACAAGAAACTGTGCTATTCTGTTTGTTCTAAACCTGTTAAAAAGGGGACATTTACTTTTACAAGCTGCAAAAGAGAACTTTGCCTTTCTGTTTGTTATACACCTGCTTAAAAGGAACTTTTACTTTTACAAGCTGCAAAAGAGAACTTTTCCTTTGTTTTACAAGCCTGCTAAAGAGGACCTTTTTCAGAAGCTTCAAGTAAGAGCATTTCCTTTTTGTTCTTTGTACTACTTAAAGGGACGTTTTATCCTTTGTGGCTTTCCTGCATTCTGGAACAATATTCATTTTTGTTATCTTCTAATCTGCTTCCTGAGTGGGTCACGTCCTGGATATTTCTCAGTGTGCTAGCGTGTGCTTTCAATTCACGCTAGCAGTTGGGTTACATCCCGGATTGATTCCAGAGCGGCTGACATTACAAACGGGCCATAAAAATGGACCCCACTGAATTATCTATGGCCGTGGCTCACCAGGGACAGCTCTTGGGTTCTCATGCCACTCACTTGCAGTCTCTGGACACTAAACTTGATCAAATTACTGCTCTATTACAAAATTTGGTTGCTACCGCACCTCCCAATCCTAATCCCAATCCAAATCCGATTGAGGCATTACCTCCTCCGATTCCTAACAATCAGTCTCAGGTACAACTAAGTCCCAGGATACCTCTTCCGGATAAATATGATGGGAATCCTGAAGAATGTAGAGGCTTTCTGAATCAATGCCGTCTTCATTTCCGAAATAGCCCTACTCTCTTTGCTACTGCCTCTTCTAGAATCACGTTTCTTATTTCCTTAATGAAAGGAAAAGCCTTGGCTTGGGTGTCACCTTTGCTAGAAAAGAATGATCCTATACTGTTGGATGTTGATACATTTCTATCTACATTCTCAAACGTATTCGATAAACCTGGAAGGTCATCCGCTGCTGAAGCTACTCTCCTGGATTTACGTCAAGGAAATCAACCAGTCTCTCAATATGCAATTGAGTTCCGCACCCTTGCCTCTGAAACCACTTGGAATCAGGGAGCACTCAGAGCCGCTTTCCGTAAAGGACTTTCTGAGCGTCTCAAGGATGAATTGGTGTATCGTGAACTTCCAGAGTCCTTAGAAGCCTTAATAAATCTCTGTATCAGTCTCGACGCCAGGTTTCGTGAACGCCAACAAGAAAAGGATAGAACACAGAGGACTTCAACTCGAACTCCTTTTCGTTTAGCTCCTCGTTTTTCTAATCCAGTCACTCCAGCCTCTCCTACTACTGATCAGGCTGAACCCATGGAAGTAGGAAGTATAAAATTAACTGAGACTGAACGCCTGAGAAGACGGACTCTTGGCTTATGTCTGTACTGTGGCCTTAAAGGGCATTTATTAAGGGATTGTCCTACTAGGCCAGTAAAAGCCAGGGCTTAACTCTAGTCCAGGGAACTGAGTTAAGCCAAAATAGTGGTCATTCCCTATACAAGAAACTCTTTGTTCCAGTAACTCTTCTAATTGGACATAAGAAGATCTATACCCAAGCTCTAATTGATTCTGGTGCTGGAGGTGTGTTCATTGACTCTACATTTGTTTCTACTCATTCTATACCCTTACTAAAGAAGGAGTATTCCATTTCAGTCTCTACGGTCAGTGGAGATCCTTTGGGTTCTGGATACATTCAGTTTTCTACTCAACCCTTACTCCTCACCGTAGGAATACTTCATTCTGAGACAATTTGTTTCGATGTCATTCCCACTCCGCAATTTCCCATTATCTTGGGATTACCCTGGCTCCAGATTCACAATCCCATTTTTTCTTGGACTTTCGGTGAACTCACTTCCTGGGGATCTACATGCCAGACTAAATGTCTTCAAAAGATTACTAAGTTACCACTCACTATTGCTCTCACAGTTGAAACTCCGGAATCCTTACCTATGCATTACCATGACTTTGTGGATGTCTTCTCCAAAAAAGAAGCTGAACGTCTTCCTCCTCATCGCCCTTTTGATTGTCCCATTGATCTCCTTCCTGGGGCTGCCTATCCTCGAGGCAAGACATATCCACTTTCTAAACCAGAAAACATGGCTCTGGAAGAATATATAAAAGACAATCTGGCTAGAGGATTTATTCGACCCTCCTCTTCCCCTGTAGGGGCTGGTTTCTTTTTTGTGGGAAAAAAGGATGGCGGATTAAGACCCTGTATTGATTATCGTGGATTGAATCAGATTACCATCAAGAACAGTTATCCTCTGCCCCTTATTCCTGAACTTTTTACTTATCTTCAGGGAGCCACCATTTTCACCAAACTCGACCTACGTGGTGCATACAACTTGATCCGTATACGCAAAGGAGATGAGTGGAAGACTGCCTTTAACACTCGATTTGGGCATTATGAATATTTGGTCATGCCCTTCGGGCTATGCAATGCTCCGGCGGTTTTCCAGCATTTTGTAAACGAGATCTTTCGTGATTTTTTGAATATTTTTGTTATCATATACCTGGACGACATCTTAATTTTTTCTCAGAACCACCAAGATCATGTGCACCACGTCAAGAAGGTACTTCAACGTCTAAGAGAATTCCATCTGTTTGCTAAACTGGAGAAATGTTCTTTCCATCAAAAATCCATACCCTTTCTGGGTTATGTAATATCGGCATCTGGATTCGAAATGGACCCTACTAAACTTTCTGCCATTTTGGATTGGCCTAGACCTGATTCTTTGAAGGCTTTACAACGTTTCCTAGGCTTCGCCAATTATTACAGAAAGTTCATCAAGAATTTTGCTACTATTACTTCTCCTCTTACTTCTCTCACAAGAAAAGGACAAAACTGTAAGGTATGGCCGTCTGAGGCTATAGAAGCTTTTGAATCTCTCAAAGAAGCTTTTTCCTCAGCTCCTATCCTTCGTCATCCAAATCCTGAGTTTCAATTTATTCTGGAGGTGGATGCTTCCTCTGTTGCTGCTGGAGCTGTTCTGTCTCAACGAATACCAGAGACTGGAAGGATTCATCCTGTTGCTTTTTTCTCTAAAAAATTCACTCCTTCCGAATTTAACTATGACGTAGGGAATAAAGAGTTGCTTGCCATCAAAATGGCATTGGATGAATGGAGACATTGGCTGGAAGGTACTCCTTTGCCATTTACTATACTTACTGATCATAAGAACCTTCTGTATCTTCAAACAGCCAAACGATTAAATTCCAGGCAAGCACGCTGGTCATTATTCTTCTCTCGGTTTCACTATAATTTGTCTTACATACCTGGTTCAAAAAATATTAAAGCAGACGCACTTTCCAGACAATTTCAAGATACCCCAGTTCCTGAGTCTGGTACCATTCTCCAACCTCATGAAGTCATTGCCCAGTTAACAACTTCTTGGTTACAAGAATTACAGTCCGCTCAAGAGCATCTTCCTTTGTCCTGTAAACCTCCCGATGGTTTACTCTTTGTTCCTGAACGCCTTCGTTCCAAGATTTTATTTTGGGCTCATGATAGTCCCCTTTCTGGACATCCTGGCATCAGTATTACCACTCGAAACCTCAAACAACATGTCTGGTGGCCTACACTCTCTCAAGATGTGAAGGATTACGTCTCAGTATGCACACAATGTGCCATGAACAAAACTCCACGCCAACTTCCTTCAGGATTACTCCAACCATTGCCTATACCTCACCAGCCTTGGACTCATGTATCCATGGACTTTATTACCGATCTTCCCTTGTCCACTGGGAACAATACTATCTGGGTGGTGGTCGACAGGTTCACTAAGACGGCTCATTTTGTACCCTTGCCAGGATTACCATCTGCCAAAAGACTCTCTGAACTTTTTATTCTACATATTGTAAGAATCCATGGATTTCCTCTAGATATTGTTTCAGATAGAGGGGTACAATTCGTTTCTCGATTTTGGAGGTCACTTTGTAAACATTTTGGTACTACTATATCTCTCTCTACTTCTCACCACCCACAATCGAATGGTCAGACTGAAAGAGTAAACCAGTGTCTTGAAACTTATCTTAGACATTATGTGGATCATTATCACTCTAACTGGACTTCTTACCTTCCTTTGGCTGAATTGGCTCATAATGCCCGGTACAATTCCTCCCTTCAGACTTCTCCTTTTCATGCAGCTTACGGATATCAGCCTAGGACATTCCCTTTGCATACTTCCTCCACAGTGAATCCTGCTTCTGATCTTACAGCCCGAAGATTAACTCGACATTGGCAGAAGATACATCGTATTCTTTCTGTAACTTCTAGACGTTACAAGTTCTTTTCGGATCTTCGACGGAGGAAGGCTCCCAAATATCGCCCTGGTGATAAAGTTTGGATTTCCTCTCGATTTCTTCGCCTGAAACAACCTTCTAACAAATTGGGACCACGATATGTGGGTCCTTTCCGAATACTGGGTCAGGTATGTTCCACTGCTTATCGGGTAGCTTTACCCAAGTCTCTCAAAGTCCATCCGGTATTCCATGTTTCTCTTTTAAAACCTGTGATGATTAACAGGTATTCTAAGCCTTTTTCTAAACCTCCACCGTTATTGGTGCATGGACATCCTGAGTTTGAGATCAGCCATATTCTAGATTCCAAGTGGCGGGGCAAGAAATTGTATTATCTCATTCATTGGAAGGTTTATCCAGTCACGGAACGTTCTTGGGAACCTGCTTATCAAGTAAATGCTCCTATTTTGGTCAAGACCTTCCACAAGACTCATCCTGATAGACCTGGTCCTGTCCCCCGGAGGGGTCCTTGAGGAGGGGGTGCTGTCATGATTGCTTCCGTTCATCGCCGTGTCGCCGCGGCTCCCGGAACTTCTCTGTGTGTCTGACGTCATGTTGCTTAGCAACATGACGCTTTCTCTCACACCCCTCTGATGACGGTTACGCTCCTGCCCTTTAAATCACGGCGGGAGATCTGAATCTGGGCCCGTTTGTTTGTTTCCCTGGATTGTGAGTACCATATCAATTTTGTTCTTTTGTGTACCGACTTCTGCCTGCCTGACCAAGCCTCTTGCCTAATCCCTACTTGCTGATATTTGGATATTGACTTCTGCCTGCCTGACCTTGCCTGTAGCTTTTACCCTTTTGCTGATACTTGGATGCCGACTTCTGCTTGCCTGACCTTGTCTTTTGCCTATACCTTTTGCTGATATTTGGATGCCGACTTCTGCCTGCCTGACCTTGCTTTTGCCTTTACCTTTAAACCTTTTCTTTGATAAACAAAACCTGCTTAAAGGGACATTTTACTTTTACAAGCTGCAAAAGAGAACTTTGCCTTTCTGTTTGTTATACACCTGCTTAAAAGGGACATTTACTTTTACAAGCTGCAAAAGAGAACTTTGCCTTTCTGTTTGTTATAAACCTGCTTAAAGGGACATTATACTTTTACAAGCTGTACAAGAAACTGTGCTATTCTGTTTGTTCTAAACCTGTTAAAAAGGGGACATTTACTTTTACAAGCTGCAAAAGAGAACTTTGCCTTTCTGTTTGTTATACACCTGTTTAAAAGGGACATTTACTTTTACAAGCTGCAAAAGAGAACTTTACCTTTCTGTTTGTTATACACCTGCTTAAAAGGAACTTTTACTTTTACAAGCTGCAAAAGAGAACTTTTCCTTTGTTTTACAAGCCTGCTAAAGAGGACCTTTTTCAGAAGCTTCAAGTAAGAGCATTTCCTTTTTGTTCTTTGTACTACTTAAAGGGACGTTTTATCCTTTGTGGCTTTCCTGCATTCTGGAACAATATTCATTTTTGTTATCTTCTAATCTGCTTCCTGAGTGGGTCACGTCCTGGATATTTCTCAGTGTGCTAGCGTGTGCTTTCAATTCACGCTAGCAGTTGGGTTACATCCCGGATTGATTCCAGAGCGGCTGACAGAGGTAACTGTGAAACCGTAATTTATCACAACATAAATATAAGGATAAAGAACACAGCCCTCAGTAATTTATCTCAAATTACTTACAAATGCTTTGATGAACTTTTTAGATACACAAAATTACAACCAATATAAGTAAACAGCCATTGTGGGGACACCATTTATAATCAGTCTTGCATTTAAATTGTTTTAACTAAATGTTAGTTTTTGCTACATATTTGTAATTTTAAATTTGATGAAATATAGATATAAAATATCGAATAGAGACAAATATTATTAATTGTGTTGAAATAAAAGAATACATTCTATCTAAAATCTGTGAACAAAGGATACAAAAGAGCAGATAAATCCTTTTATTGGTGTATGAAACAAATGTATAACTGAATTTTAGAAATTTTATGAATTGATCGATATAGTGTTGCAACACTTAGGGATTGTGATTTATTTTATCTTGGTATTATCATGTTTTTATTTTGAAAATAAATTGTAGAAGAATTTTTCACTTATTTTGTCCAAGGTCCAGTTTTTTCTACATATTTAGCTAAGGACTTACATACACACCTTTATCCCTTTAGCAGATTTAGCGCCTAATCTCTATAACTTTTTCACTAATAACAATTCTGGTGTAGACTGTCCCTTTAAATATTTACAGTAAATACACGGTAAAACACATTATTAAATATTATTATTTAGAGACATTTTTATGATCAATAGTTTTATAATTTTTTATCAGATTGTGTTTATATGAGTGAATAGGGCCTATCTATCAAGCTCTGTATGGAGCTTGAGGCCCCATGTTTCTGGTAAGCCTGCAGGCTCGCAAGAAACGGCAGTTATATAGCAGCGGTCTAAAGACCGCTGCTCCATAACTCTGTCCACCTGCTCTGATGAGGCGGACAGGAATTTCCGGAATTCAACCCGATCGAGTACGATCGGGTTGATTGACACCTCCCTGCTGGCGGCCGATTGGCCGCGAGTCTGCAGGGGGCGGGGTTGCATCAGAAGCTCTTGTGAGCTGCTGGTGCAATGCTGAATATGGAGAGCGTATTGCTCTCTGCATTCAGTGAGGTCTTGCGGACCTGATCCGTACTGTTGAATCAGGTCTGCAAGACCTATGATAAATATACCTCTATATGTTTATTTTAATGTATTTATGTTGTGTTTAATGTAAATTATTGTAGCCCTAACCCTTTAAGTGATGTCTTCAGTTGAGCTAGCCCGATGCACGTTAAATTTGATTGCACTCAAGCAAACTTTCAACTTGTAATAAGTGTGCAAATTAATGCGCCTTTAATATTGCTATATGGTGTGTGCAATAAATGTACTGTGCCACTTGTAATCTAACCCATTATCTCTAAAAATGCATTACAAATAGGCCAAAGTCTTTCAAGATAATTATTTTTTTATAGAAATAAATGCAATATTCCAAGATAATCAAATCTATGTAGTCATTCAGCTGGTGGTAATACAAAAAATATGTACTGTATGTATATACAGGTTCATATTCCCAAATCCGGAATTCCAAAATCCAAACATTCTAAAATCCAAACTTTTTAAAAATTATTATATATATTTTTTTTTAAATTACTATTTTCCCTGCCTGTAAGTTACAAAAGTATTAAAAATTATATAATTATAATTAAATATAATTATATTATTGTATAAGTTGAATTAAGACATTTAAATACTACACATGACCCCATCCCCTCCCCATCTGTCCCATTTTAAAGATGTAAGTATTCCAAAATCCAGACTATTCCAAATGAATACTGACTATTTTTGTCAGTATTTTTTATGTTTTATTTATTTTCGTTGGTGCAATCACTCAGATTTTAGTGATGAATGTGCATTCATCTGAAAAATGAATGCACATCTCTATTAACTAGCACTAGCTACATATATATATATATATATATATATATATATACATAAACATAAATACATAAATGAATGCTTCCATCAAGTGTGAAACTTTCTAAAAATATTAACACTGTATTTGCCGCAATGGCTTTTCAAACCCAAACTCATTCAATCACTTACCCTATTTTGAAGAGATAGATTACACTTGTTGCTGAATTAGACAACGCTACTGTAATTTTAGTGGCAAAAAAATGCATTATTCTGTAGTGTCTTATATTTTCCAGCCATTTAGGGGTAGATATCTAACAGTGTTAGGCTTTTGAAGTATGCATTGTTCTTTAGATTTATTAGAATTGGGAGTCCCACCTTCTCAAAGGTAAATTAAAGGTACAATGTTTTTTTAATTAAATAGTTTATATTACAATCTTAAAATATTTAATGTTGGTTTATTTAGTTTTTCAGATGTTACATTCAATTAAGATTAAATAGACATTTTCCCTTTACAACTCTATTTTTTTTTTTCTTTTTGGTTGGCATTACAATTTTGGATGTACACAAAAAAGCAGAGGAAAGATATACGCTGACCTGAGAAAATCTTTGGAGCAAGGGAAAATGATGTTGGAAAAAAAACAGAAATAGTAAAAAAAAAGTATAAAAAAAGAACAGTTGGAGCAAAAAAATCACATAAAAAAAACAGGGGGTCATAGTGGGAAAGGGATGGGCCTAATGAAGTAACACGTCTAAATACATTGCTGTAAGGGTGCCAGGAATCAGACTGAGACGAGAAGTGCAAAGATAATCACACCTTTATTAATAGCAAAAAATAATAAAAAGTCCACAAGTCAAAAAACAAGCCAGGAGTCAAAACCAGAGCTGGTAGTCAGACAAGCCGAGTCAGGAGCCAAAGCGAATAGTCAGACGAGCTGGAATCAGTAACAAGGAAAACAGCAGAGTCAGGAACAAGCCAGGGATCAGGAACCAGGAAGGACGTCAGGCAGCCAGGTAATACACAGGAGCTCTCACAAATAGGTCTGAGACAATGCAAAGGCAAAGCATACTGAACAGAGGCCCTTTAAATAAAAAGTGATGACATCACAATTCTGAGACTGCATCCTGTCTCACATGGATGATGCACACCAGTCTGGTCATAAAAGGAAGTACAGGAAATGAGCAGCATCCCCCACAATGCATCATAGTCAGGAAGAGAGGTGAGTAAAATGGATGCCAGCAGCACATGGCAAACACAACAGGGAAAAATCCCTGACAGTTGCTGATTCAATAACTTTTGACTGTATAATGTCTTGAAAAACATGCCTTTTTCACTGAAAAAGACATATAAAAAATAATAAAAAGCCTTTGTAGGGAACATGGCACAAGCACAAGTTTTACAAAAAAGTAGCGTTTAATATTCCTTTAATACAGCAATTCATAAGTTTAATATATTTTCTGTCATTTTTGTATATATTTGGACGTAAATTTATAAGTAGCATTTTTTTTTTGTTTTTTTGTTTTTTAAATGTCCAAACACTTAAATCAGAATTCTTATATAGTTTTATGGTATAAAAGTTTATTTTAAGAAAAAAGTGTATATGAGTAACAGTAAGTGAAAGCAGAGCTGTAGATGTTTCTTGCTGTCACTCAGTACTGCTGCGGCCTTCCTTTACAGGCTTCTTGTATAACATTGCTACAAGCACTGCCATATCAAAAAAGTTTAATTTTCACTTCCATGACCAAAATAATTATAAAAAATACCATACAAACAGCCAAGATATTCAAATCAAAATAGTCCAAAATAGATTTTAAGTGGTCAGAGCTCTGCTCTCTGCTTATCCTCCTTTATCTGTCCGCAGCCTTTGATACTATTGACCACCCTCTTTTGCTCCAAACCCTCCAATCCTTCGGCATTTGTGACACAGCCCTCTCGTGGTTCTCTTCCTACCTTTCTAACCGTACCTTTAGTGTAGCCTTCTCTGGGACTTCCTCTGCCTTGTCACCACTTTCTGTTGGGGTACCACAAGGCTCTGTCCTCGGTTCCCTTCTCAATCTACACATCATCATTAGGTTCCTTAGTCCCATGGGTTTCAATATCATTTGTATGCCGACGACACCCAAATCTATCTCTCTACACCAGACCTATCTACTTCCTTGCTAACCCGTGTCACTAACTGTCTTTCTCACATCTTTACCCATTTGATTGCTATAAATGTTCTGAAAAAAACAGAAATCCTGTGCATTTGATACAAGCATGGGTCTAGGATAAAGGCAATCCTGACACGTTTTGCGCCTCTATCAGCGCTTAGTTATTGGATATGGTAAGTACAATCCAACTCCCACCTTTAAAAGGGGTACAGCCAATCAGGCACCGGGATCCTGTCCATGACCGGCCAAACCTTCTTCAAGGCAAAAGGTGGTATTGTGAGATAAAGAAGTAAAAACATTAATTGAAATAAAATTTATAGAGCAAAATCCTAAAAAAACTTGTTTATGGTATTATAACAACTTTGGAATAGGACAAGCTATAAATAGTTAAATAAAACCTTAAAAGAGGTA
The DNA here is from genome assembly GCF_027579735.1 of Bombina bombina. Taxonomy (NCBI): domain Eukaryota; kingdom Metazoa; phylum Chordata; class Amphibia; order Anura; family Bombinatoridae; genus Bombina; species Bombina bombina. The sequence continues at coordinate 967,121,191 of NC_069504.1, read as the reverse complement.
TACAAAAAGAAAGAGCACAATACATTTGAAATTGAAACATGCCCATTTAAGGAGCCCCATCCCTACAGCATCAGTTTGAATGTGAAAAAGTAAACAAATGTCTAAGTATGATAATATGTTGAAATATAACGGCTCCAAACAGACATAAATAATTGGCATTTTTTTCCATTACAAATATATGACCAGGAAAGATACTAAAAAGTTAAGGAATTAATTTGTAAAATATGAAATATGCCATTCTAAATTCATACATTTGGGATATCTGGTATCCAATTTTAGGATCCGGAATAGTTCTCTCTTGGTCAAAGAATTGTGTCTATCACCCCCCTTAGGGTGTCTCTTTACTATTTCAATGATCTGAACCCCAAAATTAGGGACATTTGTGAGGGGAAGACCATTGAAATGTTTAGCTATAGCAGAATCTTTGATAAAGTTCTTGACGTCCCTAATATGTTCCCTCACTTAACTCAAAATTCACAAGAGGTTTGGCCAACATATTGTGAATTACAATGATTACAAGTAATTAGGTATATGACCCATTTGGTTCTGCATTATGCATAAAAATTGATTTCAAATAACCTATTAATTACTGAGGAAGCAAAATTGTTACCCAATGTTACTATTTGGCAGGCTATGCAATTGAAATTGTTACATTTAAAGTTACCTTTCCTATGTAACCACATTCTAGTGTTAGTATTTTTGATTGTTTGAACCATACTCTGCGATAATTTGGAACCTAAGGTTTCTGGTTTTCTAGAAACAAATTTACATTTACTAACATACGGTGCCAAATAATTGTCATTACTAAAAAGTTTCAAATGTTTCTTTAGAATAGAGATGACCTTATCATAATGTATAGAATATGGAGTACTAAAGACTACCGATCCTTCTGTAAATGAGTTGCTATGTTTCTTATGTAATGAATGGCCATTTCTCGCTTCCTCCTGGGCAGAGTTAAGCAATGACTCATTATACACTCTTGAGAAGCCTAGATTTTAGTTCCTCTGATTGGTTGTTGTATATACTCTCATTATTTGTATTCCTTCTCAATCTGAGGAACTGACTCTTAGGAATGGAGTTCAACAAGGGTAGGGGATGAGCTGACTGAGCATGGAGTATGGTATTACCCGCTGTTGGTTTTCAATAAGTACTGGAGACTATACTACCTGTTTCTGCTTCACCAACAAGCGTAAGATCCAAAAAATTTACTTTGACATAATCAATCTCACCAGTGAATTTCAGTTCTGCAATATTATCATTAAGATAATACAAGAAATTAGCAAGAGAAAAATGGTCACAGCTCAAATTATTAATAATAAATATCATATCATCAATAAATCGGTTATAAAAAATTGTATAAATGTTGCCTTGTATACCGGCTATGTTTATAGCGCTGCAAAATCTGGCACTCTACAAATAACAGATAATAATAAGATTTCAAGATGTAGAAAACTATGTGGGAACCAGATACTCATTGATTGGAATAGACACTCAGAAATCTGACAAGAACCTCTTTGCACAACTAATTTTAAGAATATTATAGGGTGTACAGTCTTCACTAAATAAATGTACTTAGAGGTGAAAAAGAAGTGTAAATTCATTTTATTATAATTATATTGATATATATTTTTTAATTATTTTAATTGGTTGGTATCATCATATTTAGAAATTACTAAAATCAATACGCTTCATTAAAATATTAAAATTACCAAATGTGTTCCCACTATAATACACATATTTACTTCCCATTAAAGTGTGATATTAACAAACCCACAATTTAAAAAATAAAGTTATCTGCAAAGAAAATATAATGTTATAAAATTGTTCATATTTGCGCCCCATAAAGATGATTGTGTCTAAAGAAGCAACTAAGATGAGCAAATAATCTCTGTTTAAGTCATATACTTTATGAAAAAAATACACGATTTAGGACCATACAGTCTGAAACTTTGTAGTTTCTATGTTTCACTTTAAGTAAATTATTTCACTTTGCAGTTCTGCTGTATTATGATTTTTTGATATAGCTTTTTGAGACTCTCTGGTTGCAAAGTCTAACAGCTTGCACCCGCCCCACGTTTTTACACTAGTGCTGGATATTTTCTCAACTGTTTAAAGTCATATACTTTATAAGAACTGGGAGTATATATTGTTTTTTTTTTAAAGTTTATTGGTTAAAACTTTTATTTCATTTAAAAAGGGCCAGATTCCGTGTGGAGCACAAACGTTTGCACACAAGCGATATCAAGTTTTTGCAATTGATTGTGCACAGGATCAATTGCGCTTGTATTACGAGTTGAAAGTAAACACGATCACTTGAGTGCAATCAAGGTTTACGCTAGAATATTAACCGCAACTTCACAGCTCTGGTTAACTGTATACATTACAAAGTATAGTGACACTCATAGGGGCATATTTATCAAGCTCTGTATAGAGCTTGATGCCGAGTATTTCTGGCAAGTCTTCAGGCTCCCCAGAAACACAAGTTAGAACTTATAAGTAGTAACTTTATAAAATATATAGTAAAAATAACTATTTCCTAAGTCTCTACCGAAGGCAACTTATAAATGCCTAAACCGGGCCTAGTTGGGTAATGCATGTTGAGACAATACAAACATATAGCTTCAGTCATAAGTCAACAAAACAAATATCAGTAAGAGCAAAGAAACGAGGAGAAGAGAGAGGAAAAAAAAAAGGGAAAGAGAGAGAGAAAAACCTTGCCCACCTCTCCATTATCCCCCCCCTCCTCCACAATCAGCTAATCTGCTCTTCTACCTTACTCATCCTTCTGTGATGTCAGTATTTGTTTAATAGGGTTAGCTGTTGGAATACAGGAGAATCTTGTAGTGGGGCTATGATCTGGCTTTGCATGTCATGAGGATAAGATAGTATAACCTTGCCCCATTTTGTCAGAAACATTCGTAATTTGTTCTCTGAAAAGATCATAGGATCTTTGATATCTATTGCTAGTTGAAGCAACATATTCTTAACAAAGGCAGCTATACTATGTGCTTTGTTATCCTTCCAAATTCATAAAATCAGCTGTCTCGCAACTAGTATGGCCATATTGACTAAATGTTTATTCTGGATCTCTTTCTCATGCACAAGGAAAATGACCTGTTCCAGATTAAGTTTAATTTTGCTTGGTGTAAACTTGTTAAGCTTATATTCTACTTTATACCAGAAATATTGAATTTTGGGGCATAAGTAGAAGGCGGGCATCAGGTCAGCTTCCAAAGAGCTACATCTTAAACATTTAGTAATTCTTGGATTCTTCCACTTTGACATAGATTTGTTAATTTAATGTGTGATAATTTGTTAATTTAATGTGAGATTCTCTAAATGAGATTGCTCCAGTATATAGTGATGTTGCAAACCTAAAAATTTCGGTTCGCGGACTAGAACTTCGGGGCGAACTGCCATTGACTTCAATAGGCAGGCGAACTTTAAAACCAACAGGGACTCTTTCTGGCCACAATAGTGATGGAAAAGTTGTTTCAAGGGGACTAACACCTGGACTGTGGCATGCCGGAGGGGGATCCATGGCAAAACTCCCACGGAAAATTACATAGTTGATGCAGAGTCTGGTTTTAAGCCATAAAGGGCATAAACCACCTAACATTCCTAAATTGTTTGGAATAACGTGCTTTAAAACATCAGGTATGATGTTGTATCGATCAGGTAGTGTAAGGGTTACGCCCGCTTCACAGTGACAGACCAAACTCCCTGTGTAACGTACCGCAAACAACCGCAAACAGTCCATTTGCACAACCACGAGGTAGATAGATAGATTAGATAGATAGATACATAGATTACATAAATCAATAGATGCAATATACATATGATAGATACACATTACATAGATCAATAGATTCAATATACATTTGATAGATACAAATTACATAGATCAATAGATGCAATATACATTTGATAGATATGAATTACATAGATCAATAGATGCAATATACATTTGATAGATACAAATTACATAGATCAATAGATGCAATATACATTTGATAGATACAATTGATAGTTAGATAGATTTGATAGATAAAGAGATAGATTTGATAGATATATAATTTCCCAGACAGAGAATTACAAGACGTGCGGTCTGGGACCCATGGTAAGGTTCCCAGAGGCAGTTGCGGCACCAGGGGACGTGTATATGGCATGGATTTTCGGAACCGGGAGATGGAAAAAGATGCTTGGTCGGTCCTCCTGCTTCAAATTTGGGACACTGCACGTGCAATCTATTGTGCCACCAGATATGAGTGTTGTGTTAAGTAGTACTATTCTTAGCAGTTTAATACCTGTTACTCCCCCTATCGGGGGAGGTGTATATGGCATGAATTTTAGGAACTGGGAGATGGAAAAAGATGCTTGGTCAGTCCTCCTACTTCAAATTTGGCTGAAACACAAGTGGCTGTCACAAAACAGTCCGGCCACGAGATAGATAGATTTGATAGATAGATCCACATTTTACATAGATCAATAGATGCAATATATATTTGATAGATGCAAATTACATAGATCAATAGATGCAATATACATTTGATAGATACGAATTACATAGATCAATAGATGCAATATACATTTGATAGATGCGAATTACATAGATCAATAGATGCAATATACATTTGATAGATACGAATTACATAGATCTATAGATGCAATATACATTTGATAGATACGAATTACATAGATCAATAGATGCAATATACATTTGATAGATACGAATTACATAGATCAATAGATGCAATATACATTTGATAGATATGATTGATAGTTAGATAGATTTGATAGATATATAATTTCCCAGACAGAGAATTACAAAGACGTGCGGTCTGTGACCCATGGTAGGGTTACTTCCTTTTGCACAATCGAGTACAAGTTGGGGTCCGGGATTGGCTTTTGTACAAAGAAATTATGGTACCTTCCACTGCAGTGTCCCCTATCAGGGGATGTGTATATGGCATGGATTTTAGGAACCGGGAGATGGAAAAAGATGCTTGGACACCCAGTACAGGTCTTTCTCCTTCAGCCTTTATATACGAGGGTGGCCGACCCTCAACAGGCATGACAGCATGAAAGACCCCATATGCCATGACTTCCTTTTGCACAATCGAGTACAGGTATGGCATCGATTTTTAGGAACCCGGAGATGATTTTAGGAACCGGGAGATGGAAAAAGATGCTTGGTCGGTCCTCCTACTTCAAATTTGGGGCACCAGATATGAGTGGTGTGTTAAGTAGTACTATTCTTAGCAGTTTAATCCCTGTTATGTGCCTTTTTTTTGGTTTGGGTTTTAAAGCCACAGTGCAGCACCAGAGGCCAAAAAAATTAGGCATGCCACATGCCTGAAAAATTAGGTATTGTTGCAGAAAAATTTATGTTTGTAAAACAGTTAGAAAGTGCCCTAAAACATTGCGGCTTGAACCCTAGTTGGTGGCGGATAAGTCACGCAAGTCATCTGCCATTTGAAGATAAAATACAGCAGCATGTGGACCATTTTTAGCCCAAGGCAGCTCATCTCATCAGGCCTTTTTTACTCGAATGTATCGCCCAATGTCAGTCCCTTCGGGATCCATCCCTCATTCATTTTAATAAAGGTGAGGTAATCAAGACTTTTTTGACCTAGGCGACTTCTCTTCTCAGTGACAATACCTCCTGCTGCACTGAAGGTCCTTTCTGACAGGACACTTGAAGCGGGGCAGGCCAGAAGTTCGATTGCAAATTGGGATAGCTCAGGCCACAGGTCAAGCCTGCACACCCTGTAGTCAAGGGGTTCATCGCTCCTCAGAGTGTCGAGATCTGCAGTTAAGGCGAGGTAGTCTGCTACCTGTCGGTTGAGTCGTTCTCTGAGGCTGGATCCCGAAGGGCTGTAGCGATGCATAGGAGTTAAAAAGGTCCGCATGTCCTCCATCAACAACACGTCTGGAAAGTGTCCTGTCCTTGCCGGCGTGGTCGTGGGAGGAGGATTACTTTCACCTCTTCCCCTGTTAGATTCCCATTGTTCTGTGACATCACCCTTATACACTGTGTAAAGCATACTTTTTAATTTATTTTTGAACTGCTCCATCCTTTCCGACTTGCGGGAATTCTGTAACATTTCAGTCACTTTATGCTTATACCAGGGGTCTAGTAGCGTGGACACCCAGTACAGTTCGTTCTCCTTCAGCTTTTTTATACGAGTGTCCCTCAACAGGCACGACAGCATGAAAGACCCCATTTGCACAAGGTTGGATGCCGAGCTACTCATGTCCCGTTCCTCATCCTCACTGATCTCACTGAAGGTATCTTCTTCCCCCCCAGCCACGTACAACACCACGGGTACCATATAGGTGACAATGAGCACCCTGGGATGCCTGTTGTGCTTGGTCTTCCTTCTCCTCCTCAAAGCCACATTCCTCCTCTGACTCCTCTTCCTCACAATCCTCTTCCTGTGTTGCCGCTGGTCCAGCAAGCGATGCTGATAAGGCTGTTTCTGGTGGTGATGGTGACCACAACTCTTCCTCTTCGCACTCTTCGCAGGGCACGCTCCAGGAAGAAAACAAATGGTATGATGTTGCTGATGGTGCCTTCGGTGTGACTGACTAGGTTTGTCACCTCCTTAAAAGGACGCATGAGCCTACAGGCATTGCACATGAGCGTCCAGTAACGTGGAAAAAAAATTCCCAGCTCCCCAGAGGCTGTCCTAGCACCCCGGTCATACAAATACTTGTTAATGGCTTTTTCTTGTTGGAGCAGGTGGTCAAACATTAGGAGTGTTGAATTCCAATGTGTCGGGCTGTCGCAAATCAAGCGCCTCACTGGCAGGTTGTTTCGCCGCTGGATATCTGACAAGTGCGCCATGGCCGCGTAGGGACGCCTGAAATGGCCACACACCTTCCTGGCCTGCTTCAGGATGTCCTGTAAGCCTGAGTACTTATGCACAAAGCATTGTACAATCAGATTACACACATGTGCCATGCACGGGACATGTGTCAACTTGCCCAATTTCAATGCCGCCACCAAATTACTTCCATTGTCAGAAACCACTTTGCCGATCTCCAGTTGGTGCGGAGTCAGCCACTGATCCACCTGTGCGTTAAGGGTGGACAGGAGTGCTGCTGCGGTGTGACTCTCTGCTTTCAGGCAAGTCAACCCCAAGACTGTGTGACACTGCCGTACCCGGGATGTAGCATAGTACCTGGGGAGCTGGGGGGTGCCGTTGATGTGGAGCAAGACGCAGCAGCAGAAGAGGACTCAGTTGAGGAGGTTATGGAAGAGGATGGAGTAGGAGGAGTAGAGGAGGTGGCAGCAGGCCTGCCTTCAAGTCGTCACCAAATCATCCTCTGCAGAGCCAGGCATTCCATGCTTGGCAGCCATCAGCAGGTTTACCCAATGCACAGTGTAGGTGATATACCTGCCCTGACCATGCTTTGCAGACCAGCTATCAGTGGTCAGATGGACCCTTGCCCCAACACTGTGTGCCAGACATGCCATTACTTCCTTTCGCACAATCGAGTACAGATTGGGGATTACCTTTTGTGCAAAGAAATTTCGGCCGGGTACCTTCCACTGCGGTGTCCCAATAGCTACAAATTTTTTGAACGCCTCAGACTCCACCAGCTTGTATGGTAAAAGCTGGCGGGCTAAGAGTTCAGACAAGCCAGCTGTCAGACGGCAGGCAAGGGGGTGACTTTGGGACATTGGCTTCTTACGCTCAAACATGTCCTTGACAGACACTTGACTGTGGGCAGATGAGCAGGAACTGCTACGGAAGAGAGACTGAGTGGCGGATGGTTGAGAGGGGGCAAGGAGTACAGCAGTGGTTGACGTGGCTGAAGATGCTGGAGCAGGAGGAGGATGGTGGCTTTGAGTTTGTGTGCTGCTTCTACTCATGTGTTCATCCCATCAGCGTTTGATGTGAGATCATGCGCCTTCGCAAAGCAGTTGTACCTAGGTGGGTGTTGCACTTCCCACGACTCAGTTTCTTTTGGCACAAGTTTCAAATGGCATCGCTGTTGTCAGAGACAGACACACACAAAAAATGCCACACTGCTGAGCTCTGCGATGACGGCATTCTGGTGGTGGCAACAGCATGCGTTGATTTGCATGCTGTCTGGCTGACACCGGGTGCCGATGCATGCTGTCTGACTGTGCCACTATCTCCTTGCGATGACCTCCCCCTGCTTCCAACTCGTCTCCTCCTCCTCCTCTCTGTCTCCCCATCTTAACTTTCCCCCTGTTCTTCTTCTCTTCTAGCGGGCACCCACGTGACATCCACGGACGCATCATCATCAACCGCTTCACTTGCATCTGACAAATCAACGAAGGAAGCAGCAGCGGGTAAAACATCATCATCACACCATACGTCCATGTCTGTAATGCTGCCTGACTGAGACATATCACTGTTATCTACATCCTCTGTCAATGATGGTTGCGCATCACTCATTTCTTCCAACTGATGTGTCAACTCCTCTGACAGATCAAGTGAAGCGGCTGTGGTGCTAGTGTTGGTGGTGGTGGCAGGCGGGCGAGTGGCACTGGTCACTTGAGAGGTGCCTGAAGCTAAGCTGGAGGTGGGTGGTGCGTCAAGGTTCCGACCGGAAGCTGTAGACGATTGGGTGTCCTGTGTTAGCCAGTCAACTAGGTCGTCCTCAGAACTTTTTATGTTCATGGTACGTGGCCTCTGAACACTGGGCATTATTGTAGGGTCAAAGGGAATCACAGCACCACGACCACAACGGCACCTGAGGGGTGGCCTGCCTCTGCCTGTCATTTTTTTTTTTTAATGTAGACTTACACTACAATTAAACAAAATATGAGTGGTGCCACTGGGCAAGTGGGCACAGTAAACGCTGTGAGCCTGACACAAAAAAGCAGACTGATGTTTCACAGTCAAAAAAGTTTTTTTTTTAAATATTTACACTACTGTTATAACAAATATGATTGGTGGCACTAGTTGGCAAGTGGGCCTGGCACACAAGCTGGCAGGCAGGCAACTGCAATTAGATTACACTAGCAGACGGATGTTTCACAGTCAAAAAAGTTTTTTTTAAAGCATTTACACTACTGTTATAACAAATATGATTGGTGGCACTAGTTGGCAAGTGGGCCTGGCATACACGCTGGCAGGCAGGCAACTGCAATTAGATTACACTAGCAGACTGATTTTTCACAGTCAAAGTTTTTTTAAAAAATATTTACACTACTGTTATAACAAATATGATTGGTGGCACTAACTTGGCAAGTGGGCCAGGCACACACCCTGGCAGGCAGGCAACTGCAATTAGATTACACTAGCAAACTGATGTAAAAGTTTTTTTAAAAAAAAAAATTACACTAATGTTACACCAGATATGAGTGGTGGCACTGAGGAAGTAGGCACAGTATATGCTGTGAGCCTGACACACAGGCTGGCAGTGGCAGGCTGGCCTGGCAACTGAAATTAGATTACACTAGCAGACTGATGTAAACAAATTTTTTAACAAAATTTACACTAATGTTACAACAGATATGAGTGTTGGCACTGAGGAAGTAGGCACAGTATATGCTGTGAGCCTGACACACAGGCTGGCAGTGGCAGGCTGGCCTGGCAACTAAAATTAAATAACACTAGCAGACTGATGTAAAAGTTTTTTTTAAAAAAATTTACACTAATGTTACAACAGATATGAGTGGTGGCACTGAGGAAGTAATATATAAGAGGTTTCTAGCGCTGGACTTAAAATACTTAGGCCTCCTTTTATTATAACCTCTTCCTGGTTATATGTATTGCAATAGATAAAAATATGTAAAAAAGGGGCGCTTTTTTAGCTTAAAGTATTATAAAACTATGGCTGATATTAGATATATGAAGAGATAGAACTTGTCACCTTCTAAATGTATATTAATGTGATTCTTTAAAATTCATACATAGTAATAACCTATAAAGTCCAACTTGAATTAATGTTTTTTGGGTTTTGAACAATAACAGTAGTAACTAACTGGATCAATAAATTTGGAAAAATAACTTATTAGGTTAATAAAGCTTATTTTAATATTATCTCAATAAAATTGCAATAACAGATAAAATACAATTTGTGTTCAATAAATTTTCTTCTAAAGTAGTTGATCAACTAATAAAAAATGTAATAAAGCATATTTTATATAATACAACACTTTATGCAAAAAAAATCGATAAAAAAATAGTTTGGTAAAAACATAGGCAAAGCAATGAGAGAGAGCCCGCTTTTTGGGTTTCAAAAAATGTTTCCTTTGGTGTCTTACTTCAAAGAAATAAATAAAAGTACAAAGTTTATTCTTGAAGACAAAAGATAGTAGTGGATATAAAGTTAGAAAAAAAACACTTGATGACAAAATAGATATTAAGACTTTTTGCGGCAAAGGAATCGATGTATAGTTCAACTTTGTGAAATTCCTTCCACTATTTGATTTGTAAATAAGGCTTGCAGTCTTTTTTCAAAACTTGGTATTGAATATTTCAGACAATTCCTGAATATTTCAGACAACTCCTTATATATATGTATGTAGCGATAATAGGGCTTTAAACTTTGGTGGCCAGCCGTTATTTAAAACTTTCTTTCGCTTGATGTTTACATAAGGAACAAAGTATGGTATTGTGGATCTTAATGCACAAATATCAACATTTGGGGTAGATAAGTATGCAGCCTGCTATGCAGGTAATCTCACCCTCCAGCGTTTATTCTCCAAGATCAGGTGCACTTCAGAGCAGCACCGTTCCAGATAGTAGATGGTGTTTAATTCCGGTAATCTTCGGACTTGCGCAAGTCACCTTAGGCTAAGAAAAAAATCATTACCGGTTTAGCCTAAGGTGACTTGCGCAAGTCCGAAGATTACCGGAATTAAACACCATCTACTATATGGAACGGTGCTGTCCTGAAGTGCACCTGATCTTGGAGAACAAACGCTGGAGGGTGAGATTACCTGCATAGCAGGCTGCATACTTATCTACCCCAAATGTTGATATTTGTGCATTAAGATCCGCAATAGCATACTTTGTTCCTTATGTAAACATCAAGCGAAAGAAAGTTTTAAATAACGGCTGGCCACCAAGTTTTGAAAAAAGACTGCAAGCCTTATTTACAAATCAAATAGTGGAAGGAATTTCACAAAGTTGAACTATACATCGATTCCTTTGCCGCAAAAAGTTTATATCCACTACTATCTTTTGTCTTCAAGAATAGACTTTGTACTTTTATTTATTTCTTTGAAGTAAGACACCAAAGGAAACATTTTTTGAGACCCAAAAAGCGGGCTCTCTCTCATTGCTTTGCCTATGTTTTTACCAAACCATTTTTTTATCGATTTTTTTTTTGCATAAAGTTTTGTATTATATAAAATATGCTTTATTAAATTGTTTTATTAGTTGATCAACTACTTTAGAAGAAAATATATTGAACACAAATTGTATTTTATCTGTTATTGCAATTTTATTGAGATAATATTAAAATAAGCCTTATTAACCTAATAAGTTACTTTTCCAAATTTATTGATCCAGTTAGTTACTACTGTTATTGTTCAAAACCCAAAAAACATTAATTCAAGTTTGGACTTTATAGGTTATTACTATGTATGAATTTTAAAGAATCACATTAATATACATTTAGAAGGTGACAAGTTCTATCTCTTCATAAATCTAATATCAGCCATAGTTTTATAATACTTTAAGCTAAAAAAGCGCCACTTTTTTACATATTTTTATCTATGGCACTGAGGAAGTAGGCACAGTATATGCTGTGAGCCTGACACACAGGTTGGCAGTGGCAGGCTGGCCTGGCAACTAAAATTAAATAACACTAGCAGACTGATGTAAAAAAAAAAAAATTACACTAATGTTACAACAGATATGAGTGGTGGCACTGAGGAACTAGGCACAGTATATGCTGTGAGCCTGACACACAGGCTGGCAGTGGCAGGCTGGCCTGGCAACTAAAATTAAATAACACTAGAAGACTGATGTAAAAGTTTTTTTTTTTTTAAATTTACACTAATGTTACAACAGATATGAGTGATGGCACTGAGGAAGTAGGCACAGTATATGCTGTGAGCCTGACACACAGGCTGGCAGTGGCAGGCTGGCCAGGCAAATCAAATTAAATAACACTAGCAGACTGATGTAAAAGTTTTTTTTTAAAAAAAAAATTACACTAATGTTAGAACAGATATGAGTGGTGGCACTGAGGAAGTAGGCACAGTATATGCTGTGAGCATGACACACAGGCTGGCAGTGGCAGGCTGGCCTGGCAACTAAAATTAAATAACACTAGCAGACTGATGTAAAAGTTTTTTTTTAAACAATTTACACTAATGTTAAAACAGATATGAGTGGTGGCACTGAGGAAGTAGACACAGTATATGCTGTGAGTCTGACACACAGGCTGGCAGTGGCAGGCTGGCCTGGCAAATAAAATTAAATAACACTAGCAGACTGATGTAAAAGTTTTTTAAAAAAAAAATTACACTAATGTTAGAACAGATATGAGTGGTGGCACTGAGGAAGTAGGCACAGTATATGCTGTGAGCCTGACACACAGGCCTGCTGGCAACTGAAATTAGATTACACTAGCAGACTGATGTAAAAGTTTTTTTTTTTTTTTTATTTACACTAATGTTACACCAGATATGAGTGGTGGCAGTGAGCAAGTAGGCATAGTATATTCTGTGAGCCTGACACACGCTGACAGGCAGGCAAATGCAATTAGATTACAAAAAAAAAATAAAAAAACACTGATGTTCTAGCCCTAAAAAGGGCTTTTTGGGGTGCTGTCCTTACAACAGAGATCAGATGAGTCCTTCAGGACTGTAGTGGACACTGAATACACTAGCCTAGTATCAATGTCACTATAAAATCAGCAGCAGCAGCACTATCCCTATTCTCACTAAGAATGCAGGATCAGAATGAATCTAAAATGGCTGCTGCCCAGGAGCTGGGAGGGTCTGGGAGGGAGTGTCTGCTGCTGATTGGCTGAAATGTGTCTGCAGACTGTGAGATACAGGGTCAAAGTTTACTCAATGATGACGAATAGGGGGCGGATCGAACATTGCATATGTTCGCCCGCCGCGGCGAACGCGAACAAGCTAAGATCGCCGGGAACTGTTCTCCGGCGAACTGTTCGCGACATCACTACCAGTATATTCTAAAATCAGTGTAACGCTTTTTTTAAAGCGATCAAAGCTTAAATTCCTTCGATCCCTATGCCAATTAGCAAATAATGTTGATATTTTCTATTTGGCTTCTGAGGAAATAATACTTTTGTACAGAAAGGAAATTGAATGTTTCCCAGACCGATAAATGTTAGTAATTGAGTCTATATTTCTTAGATTATTTCAGCTGAAGTCTGTCATTTTGTTGGTATTAATAAAGTATCGTACTTGTAGGTAGGCAAACAATTGTGTTCTTTTCAAATTATATTCTTTAGCAAGAAAGTCAAAAGTTTTAACAGTCTTAGTCTGCATGTCGATTAGTTGACTAATTTGACTTAACCCTTTCTTCACCCCAATGATAAAAGGTGTATGTTTCTATGCCACTTATGAAGTGGGGATTTCCCCTTATGGGTAAGTATTGTGATATTTTATAATCTATCTGAAGAGTTTGACAATTATTTTCGTCCAGGCTAAGGTTATATTGTGAACTGTATATTGAAAATGTATTCTTTTGGAAGTCTTTGTCAGGGGATGATGTAATAAGGCTCTGAGAGATAGGGGGGGAGATTGCAACCTCCTCCCTTTGATAGTGGGTTATATGCTTTGCGCCTGATAGCCAATCTAACCCTTTTTAGCTAGGCAAACCCAGTTATACGATTTCAGATTTTGAAGAGCAAGCCCCCCATCCACTCTCAAATGTGATAGATTCTTAAGTGCTATGCGAGGCTTACCTCTGCCCCCCCAAAAATGTGTACATTAAGAGTTACATTTTTGAAGATCTTTTGCCGGGATGAAGACCGGAATATTCTTCATAAGAAAAAGAATTTTAGGAAAAAGCATCATCTTAATAAGGGACACTTTTGCGGAGAGGGATAATGGTAATTTGGCCCAGTTTTTTAAATAACTGATACATTTCTGCCATATTGGTACAAAATTCAGGCTATACCAATCAACGGGATTCTTAGATAAGATTATCCCAAGATATTTAATTTTCCCCACTGTTAATTTAAAAGGATTCAAGAGCATGCTCTTCTTTTTCTTTTTTTTAATAATCCACAAGATTTCTGATTTATTTAGGTTAATTATATAACCTGAGAATTTACTAAATTCGCCAATTATGACAAGAATGAACAGTATGTTTCTCCTGGAATTACTTATGTAAAAGAGGATGTCATCCGCATACATAATAAAGATAATTCTTTTATCTCTCAATAAAGTCCCTTCTAATCTATCCCTATAGAAAATTGCCAGAGGTTCCAATGAAATGTTCAAAAGTAATGGTGACAATGGACAGCCCTGTCTGGTTTCTTTTTGGTGTATTATACTATGAGAACTTGAACCATTCATGTTTATATAGGAGATAGAGTCTTGATAGATTAATTTAATGTAGTTAGTAAAGTTCCCTACTGTTCCAAAGCTATTCAAAGCCATAAAGAGATGGTCCCATGAAATACAGGCAAATGCCTTTTTGGCATCGACCGTCAGCAGGGCAAAATCTGAATCTTTATACAATTTATCTTTCTTATCCATTAACATCTGTTCTATTAGGAACATAGAAGTTCTGATATTCTTCTGTGAAGTCCTACCTGGAATGAATCCAGTTTGGTCTGTATGTATTATTCCCCCTAAGATTCCCTTAAGTCTATTTGCCATAATACTAGCTGCAATTTTTTAGTCAACATTAAGTAAAGAGATGGGCAATACGCATCCATAGATTCTGTATCTTTATTTTTTTAATGTATTAATGTAATGTTTGCTGCCGGAAAAAAATTCAAAGGTTTAGTATTGTAAATAAAATATCTATTATAAAGGCTTGCAAGTATATGGATGACATCCTCCTGTAGTATCTTATAGAATTCAAATGGAATTGAATCTGGGTCAGGGGCTTTACCATTCGAGGAATTCTTTATAACTTGTGATATTTCCTCATTCGTTATCTCTTTGTTTAATACTTCAAGCTGATCTATACTAATCTTGGGGGTGGAGATATTATTCCAAAAATTAGTTTTTGCCTCTAGGTCAATTTTATCAGCGGAATATAGTGATTTGAAAAAGGTATTGAACTGGGATAATATATCTTTGGGGGAGGTATATCTTTTATCGTTAACTTTGATAGCTCCAATAAAATTGTTCTTCCTCCTGCTTTTAACTAGATTAGCTAGCAATTTGGCCAGCTTTGGTTAGAACCTATTAAATCTAGCATTATTATTAGTGTCACATTGTAATAGTTGTTGACTTAAAAAGGCTTCTCTCTCTGATTTTGCTTTTTGGTAGTCAGACCAATTTAGCTTATTAGGATTTTCTAGATATCTTGCATAATTATTTGTTAACTGATTGGCCAAATGAGTTTCCCTTTTACCTAAGGCTTTTTTCCTTGCAATCATATAAGCCTTAATTTGTCCTCTAAAAAATGCCTTGGCTGTCTCCAAAAAAAATTCTATCTTTGGTAGATAGTTATTTTTAAAGTGGAGGAATTCTCTCCATTTAGAATGCAGCCAGTTTCTAAATTTAATATTTGAGATGGAAAATAGAACCCTGGCTTTTTATTCTGTTTAGAACTTAGTTGACTAATGGATAGCAAAATAATTGCATGATCTGATATCAAAATATTGGCGATGTACATTGATACCTTAGCACCCAGGAGGGATTTACTAATCAATAACGTTTCAATTCTCGAACAAATGTTGTGAGTCTTAGACTCGAATGTGAAAGCTCTCTCATCTGGGTGCTGCAGTCTCCAGGCATCTTTTAATTTAAGGCTTCTCTTTGGCTTCTCTTAGATATCTATCGGTCTGTGAAACTTTGAAACGGTCAAGATATGGGTTAAATACACTGTTAAAATCACCTCCAACTATTAATTCAGAATCCATGGCATCTATAAATTCAGCGAGTAGATTCTTCCAAAATGCAGGACAATATTCATTCGGGGCGTATACATTACAGATGGTAAATTTACGTTCTAGTATGGATAATTTTAAAATTAGGAATGTGCCATCTTTATCTAGCACCGGAGATTTAATCTCATAATCCATCTTTTTATTAAATACACAGGTCACCTGACTTTTCCCTCCAAAAGCCGGGACTGCTATTACCTCACCGATCCAGCCCATCTTTAGTTTAGCTGCTTCATGCTCATTTAGGTGTGTCTCTTGTAGGAGTGCTATATCTGGGGCAGACATAGTATAACAGCTTGCTATTCTCTAGAATACAAAAGGTCTTGTATTTCAGAATTTTATTGTCACTTAACATTTTTTATGTATTATTTGGCTTCTTCAGCGTTATCTATTAATGTTGTCTCAGAGTTATGCCAGATTTTAAGTCTAGCCGGATAATTCATAGTTGTTTTTATCCCTAACTCATCTGTGTACATAGGGGAGAAATCTCCCTTCTTTTGTTTAAAGTTTCTGCAGAAAAATCCTGAAAAACGAGGATCCGTTTATTATATAATTCAAATGGGTTAGACTTGCGACATAAGGTAAGAATGTTATGCTTATCCTGAAAATTAAAAAAATCTTGCTATGATTGGTCTTTTTGGGATAAAATAAGTTTGTTTTGATTTAACTGGTCTGACTCTGTGAGGTCTCTCAATGCTTAATGGGAGCTGATCTAGTGGAAAACCCAGAGCTTTAGGTATTATAAGGAAGATTAACTCCTTGATATCCGTATATATTCCTGAGATTCCGGGATGCCTACAAACTTTAAATTATTCCTTCTAGACCTATCTTTTAGGTCATCTGTTCACATTTGAAGAGTCTGAATTTGTTTAGCTTGTGAGTCAGGGGTGGATTGTGGATCAGAAATAATAGTTTCAATCTCAGAGAGTCTGTTTGAAAATTGTTTTACTTTGTTAGACAAACTGTCTCCTTTTCTGTATTATCAAATTGTGGCAAAAAAATATCAGACATTTGTTTCACCATTATCTCTGTATCAATTTGATGACCTATGCTAGGGCTCTTATCCACTTGTTCTATATCTGATGTGCCAATACTATTGCAGGGTTTTCTATCTTTTAGTAGTTTGTGAGGCATATTCTCTGTGTTATTTTTATTACCAGTCAGGAATCTATCCATCGACTAAATATAGAGATACAAAGGAGATTGTGCAGAGATAATAGAGAGGGGAAGATAATAATAATAATAGGGGATAGTGCCCCTTGTAATCAACTAGCTACACACTGTGTAAGAAGACAAGGTGACTTTAGTGGCCTTGTGAGAAAAAGGTGTATAGTGAGAACGTGAACTGAAAATACACACAATTTTTAGTAGAGGTGGCTCTATCAGCCTATTGAAAGAGGAGTGTGACGTGCGAACAAACAAATAGGTGACAAAAGATTAGCAGTTCTCCTTTGGTCTCTAATACTTCGCCTGTTTTGAGATTCATACTTTGGCCTGAGAATATGACCTATCCTTAGTTATGTAATTTCTCCTTGCCGCCTTATCTTCCCTCCTTTCCTTCCCTTTTCCCCTGGATCTATTTACTTTTCCCTTCCTTTTGACCTTTTACAGGGCTTTCTAGATTACAGTCTTTGTAGCTTTGAGAAAAAAGAAAATGTACTCGGTTAGCTTACATGTTGATTAAGGTGTCTTAAGGTATATTAAAAAAGATTAAACCAGATCAATTAAATCCTCTAGACTTTCTGACAATTTCTGGTATTTTTCAGTTATTATAAACCTATAAAAACTGGGCCTTGTAAAAGGCACTTCACAGCTATTTGCTCTAGGAATCAATATTTAAAAGCATGTAGTAACTATCTGATTAAATTACTGACTTCCTACTAATCTAACCTCAGTTTCTTAGCAAAATAATATACCTATATTACCCTCTAGTATAGAACGTAATACAAAATGGATCTTAGTATCACAAATCTTATCCAACTACACAGATAGTCTTTTGGGTTTGTGCCCAGGATCTCCTAGAACTTATTATATTTTACGAAGGTGAATTTACCTCTAAGATCAACTGATTAACGGCTGCAATATAGGAAAAATATACATTTAATGCAAAATAGACAGTATCTTGAATTTTGTAGGATATCCTGTTTTTAAGTTACAAATTTTGACCAGCTACATTAACCCCTTAATGACCACAGCACTTTTCCATTTTCTGTCCGTTTGGGACCAAGGCTATTTTTACATTTTTGCGGTGTTTGTGTTTAGCTGTAATTTTCTTCTTACTCATTTACTGTACCCACACATATTATATACCGTTTTTCTCGCCTTTAAATGGACTTTCTAAAGATACCATTATTTTCATCATGTCTTATAATTTACTATAAAAAAAATTATAAAATATGAGGAAAAATGGAAAAAAACACACTTTTTCTAACTTTGACCCCCACAATCTGTTACATATCTACAACCCCCAAAAAACACCCATGCTAAATAGTTTCTAAATTTTGTCCTGAGTTTAGAAATACCCAATGTTTACATGTTCTTTGCTTTTTTTGCAAGTTATAGGGCAATAAATACAAGTAGCACTTGCTATCTCCAAACCATTTTTTTTCAAAATTAGCGCTAGTTACATTAGAACACTAATATCTTTCAGGAAACCCTGAATATCCCTTGACATGTATATATTTTTTTTAGTAGACATCCCAAAGTATTGATCTAGGCCAATTTTGGTATATTTCATACCACCATTTCACCGCCAAATGCGATCAAATACAAAAAATCGTTCACTTTTTCACAAATATTTTCACAAACTTTCGGTTTCTCACTGAAATTATTTACAAACAACTTATGCAATTATGGCATAAATGGTTGTAAATTCTTCTCTTGGATCCCCTTTGTTCAGAAATAGCAGACATATATGGCTTTGGCGTTGCTTTTTGGTAATTAGAAGGCCGCTAAATGCCACTGCGCACCACAAGTGTATTATGCCCATCAGTTAAGGGGTTAATTAGGGAGTTTTTAGGGAGCTTGTAGGGTTAATTTTAGCTTTAGTGTAGTGTAGTAGACAACCCCAAGTATTGATCTAGGCACATTTTGGTATATTTCATGCCACCATTTCACCGCCAAATGCGATCAAATTAAAAAAAACGTTAAATTTTTCACAATTTTAGGTTTCTCACTGAAATCATTTACAAACAGCTTGTGCAATTATGGCACAAATGGTTGTAAATGCTTGTCTGGGATCCCCTTTGTTCAGAAATAGCAGACATATATGACTTTGGCGTTGCTTTCTGGTAATTAGAAGGCTGCTAAATCCTGCTGCGCCTCACACGTATATTATGGCTAGCAGTGAAGGGGTTAATTAGGGAGTTTGTAGGGAGTTTGCAGGGTTAATTTTAGCTTTAGTGTAGAGATCAGCCTCCCACCTGACACATCCCACCCCCTGATCCCTCCCAAACAGCTCCCTTCCCTCCCCCACCCCACAATTTTTGTCCCCGCCATCTTAAGTACTGGCAGAAAGTCTGCCAGTACTAAAATAAAAGGGTTTTTAAATTTTTTTTTTTAGCATATTTACATATGCTACAGTGTAGGGTCCCCCCCTTAGCCCCCAACCTCCCTGATCCCCCCCAAAACCGCTCTCTAACCCTCCCCTCTGCCTTATTGGGGGCCATCTTGGGTACTGGCAGCTGTCTGCCAGTACCCAGTTTGCAAAAAAAAAAGTGCTTTTTTTTATTTTTTTGTTTTTTTTTCTGTAGTGTAGCTTCCCCCCCACACAGACAAACCCCCACCACCTTGCTTATCATTTTTTTTTTATACTTTTAAGACCGTTTTTTAACATGTTTTATTAAAGATTTTCTGTAGTGTAGCGGTTCCCACCCGCTCCCTCCCCGTGCACGCGCCCGCCCTCCCGTGCACGCGCGCGCGTCCGTGCGTGCCCCCGGTCACCCCCGCCCACGATCCCGCCCCCCTCCACATCAGCAGGGCCATCGATGGCCGCCACCCGCCTCCCGGTCCGGCTCCCACCCACCAACGCCGCAAGCCACCGATCTCCGGTGCAGAGAGGGCCACAGAGTGGCTCTCTCTGCACCGGATGGCTTAAAAAGGTTATTGCAGGATGCCTCCATATCGAGGCATCACTGCAATAACCGGAAAGCAGCTGGAAGCGAGCAGGATCGCTTCCAGCTGCTTTCCACACTGAGGACGTGCAGGGTACGTTCTCAGGCGTTAACTGCCTTTTTTCTGAGGACGTACCCTGCACGTCCTCAGTCGTTAAGGGGTTAATATCCTTTTGGATCTATACCAAGAATATTCAGGAAATCTAATCCTAGGACTTACTATGTTTAGGAGGATGATAGACCTTTAATATCAGCTATTTTACAGTAGGGATGGGCGAATGTTTCTAAAAATTCGAAATTTAAAACGAATTTTGATACATTCGTTCGTTCGAATCGAATTTCGAATGTTTATATAACATTCTATTTTCGAATTTTCGTTTTTGAATTTTTCAATAAAATTTGAAAATATTCGTTCGAATAATAGAATGTTTAGCTATGTAATTCATTCAATTTCGAAATGTAATATTCGAATTCGAATGTCACATTCGAATTTGAAGTAGTATTTCTAGTCTAATACTGTGTTTTAAATGTCACATTCAAATTCGAAATAGTATTTCTAGTCTAATACTGTGTTTTTTAAATGTAATATTCGAATGTCACATTCGAATTTGAAATAGTATTTCTAGTTTGCAACTGTGCTTAATAAATGTAATATTCAAATTTGAATGTGAAATTCGATTCGAATGTGACATTCGAATTCAAAATAGTATTTCTAGTCTAATACTGTGTTTTATAAATGTAATATTCAAATTTGAATGTGACATTCGATTCGAATGTGACATTCGATTCGAATGTGACATTCGAAATAGTGTTTCTAGTCTACAATTGTGTTTTATAAATGTAATATTCGAATTTGAATGTGACATTCAAATGTAACATTCGAATTTGAATGTGACATTTGAATTCGAATGTGACATTCGAATTCGAATGTGACATTCGAAAACTGTATATAACATTCGAAAATCGAATTTTTAAGAATATTCGTTCTTATCAACATTCTATTATGTAAATCGAATTTCTACAATAACATTCGTTCTAACATTCAAATTCGGATATAAACACATTCGCCCATCCCTATTTAACAGCAGGTGTGGGGGAAAATTATCCTCACTTCAATCTTTGTTATATTGTACCAACCAGTCTTGTTAATATCAGCTATTTAACAGCTGGTGTGGGGAAAACTTATCCTTACTTCAACATATATTATATAGTACCAACTAGGCTCGCTATGAAACCGCTATGTTAAAATAGTTTAGTTATATCTAGGATATAAGATTAGTATCCTACTCCTTTATAATGGCTAACTATAAACATTTAGTGCAGCATTAGACATTATCTTGATTTTATAGGATATACTGTTATTAGGAATAAATGCTGCACCCTTCAGAGTAGATCCTATTGATCCAAAAGGATTATAGCCTATACGGTGTCTGTATTATCCCTATAGGTCTGTATATCTATATAAAGTTGTACTATTACTTCCACTGAGATTACACGGATAGTATTATATGTTGCACTTCAAAGCGATTTATATACCACAAATGTTAGTTTAATTGTCACTCATAACCAGGAGCAGGGATGGGCGAATGTGTAAATTTTCGAATTTCAAATGTAGAACGAATGTTATTACCGAAATTCGAATTCTAAATCCGAATGTCGATAAGAACGAATATTCTTAAAAATTCGAAAATCTAATGTTATTTACAGTTTTCGAATGTTACTTTCGAATTCGAATGTTTATAATTATATCGAATGTCCACATTCGAAATTTCGAATTTAACATTCTATTTAACAAATACTATTCAGAAGTTCAATAGTTCATGTGGTAGGACGGGAATCTAGTAAACTGATACATAATAGATACAAATCTATCATTTCAAATGTTTTCATATAGAATATTGCATAATTCGAATATTACAAAAAGAAAGCATTAGAAATACTATTACAAACATATAAATACACATTTTTCTAATTCGAATATAAATTCAAATTTTTCGAATTCGAATATTGCATAATTCGAATATTACATTTAAAGAAAAAGCATTAGAAATACTATTACAATCTAAATTTGAATTTTTAGAATTCGAATACACGTATTGCATAATTCGAATATTATATTTAAAGAAAAAGCATTAGAAATACTATTACAATCTACAATCTAAATTCAAATTTTTCGAATTCGAATATTGCATAATTCGAATATTACATTTAAAGAAAAAGCATTAGAAATACTATTACAATCTAAATTCGAATTTTTCGAATTCGAATATTACATTTAAAGAAAAAGCATTAGAAATACTATTACAATCTAAATTCAAATTTTTCGAAAAGAATATTTTCGAATGTAATCGTAAAATTCGAAACCGAACATTCGAAAATCGAATGTTAGAATGTTATGTAAAGATTTGAAATTCGAACGAACGAATGTGTTAAATTTGTGCCGTTTTTCGAATGTTGCGAAACATTCGCCCATCCCTAGCCAGGAGCCAACAAAAACTTATATTTCCCCTGTGTATAATAGTTTCAAGCAGCTTTTGTGATTAAGTTAGTTCTGATGGAGAAACTCTTAGTAGTATATTTTGTTGCTGCGTATATCAAAAGGATCTTCCCAAAGTTTAGTTGGGTATATGAGCAAGTCCTGCTTAGCAGAGCAACTGTGCAAAACTGGCCCCTTCTTCACTTTTAGGGGGCGTATAGTGGCTTCCTTACATATGTCTCTTTAAATTTTAACAAGACATTTAAACTATTTTTCCCTTCTGTATAGTGACTTTTTCCAGTGCAAAACAATATAGTTCTACAATATGGTATAGTTGGAAAGTCTGGGAAGTACTTATCTGAGTTCACTTTGTTCTTGAAGCATGCAAACAGTCGACGATATGGTAGATGTGTCTGACAACTCCTTATTCAGTCTCCTGCGATATCCCACTGCATCCGGTATTCGTCTCGTCTCTTTAAGTGCCTTCAGTGTGGGTTTGGTGAGGATGTTCTCCTATCCCGGGTAGCCCATTTTGGAGACAAGCAGTATGATCCACTTCTCCCCAGCTCAGGCCTCCGTGGGGTCTTGGGAGCATCTCCACAGCTTCTCAGCACGGAGCTGCAAATAGCCGACCTTCCAGCGTGATGTGGAGTGGGTGATGCAGGCTGTAGCTGTCACATTAGGTAATGATAGTACAAAGTCCTCTGAAGAGGAGAGGAAAACAAGATGTGTCCCCAGCGACTGGGCCCCAGATACATACATATACTTTTCTAAAGATATTTATATAGAAAAGAAACAAAGTCAAGCACTTACTGGACTTTGGATATATACATACATAAGTACATTGGAGCCCTTTGCAGTTAAGCAAATGAAAACAAGTAAATCATATTTATGCAATATTCATTTTTAATAAAGTGTTATACTGTGTGTTTACAGTAAATATTTGACATCCCAATATTCTGCACATAACAGAATATGTTCTAAGTACTTATAAAGAGATTTCCCTATATATATATATATATATATATATATATATATATATATATATATATATATATATATATATATATATATATATATATGAAATATATTATCATATATATAAATAAGTATTGATATATATTGTACAAAATACCATATATATATATATATATATATATATATATATATATATTTACCAACAGTCCAGTCTACAGTGTTGCCCTCCAATGGTCATCTGCCTGGGTGCATAAATGTAATGAATATTCCTCTAAGCAAATGCACTCTCAGGTCTTTTTAGTGAACAAAATTACAATTTTATTGAAACGTTTTCGAGGAAAACTTCCCTTTCATCAGCATGATGCTGATGAAGGGGAAGTTTTCCTCGAAAAGGTTTCAATGAAATTGTAATTTTGTTCACTAAAAAGACCTAAGAGTGCATTTACTTAGAGAAATATATATATATATATATATATATATATACACACATATAAATATGTATTTTTTAATAAATAGACCATATTGTTCTATGTGAAGAACATTGGAATGTAAAATATTCATCTTGGTGTTAGTTTTCTTTCCACTTTTTTTGCTCCATTGACTTATATGGGGAATTCTTATTGCGCTATAAGTAAGCTTTTTGCGTGTGTTGGGTTAGCGTGAGTGTGATAGATTTTTACTTTCAACTCGTATTACCAGCGCAAACAGACACACGCAAAAAGTTTTCTTCTAGTGCAATTAGTGCTCTAGCTAAAGCGCTAAATTATGCTCCACTCGTAATCTGGCCCTAAATTGGGTAACTAACCTGTGCATTTAGCACTGAGTATACAATTATTACATACATGCACCAATAGAGGGACATAGATTGCAGCTATCCAAATAAGTTAATAAGAAGTATCTAAATAGACAATGCAAATATACCTGAAACCTGCAAAAGACAACAGTAGTACAGTATGTTTGATACATAACATTGTTAACTTATAGAAACTTCAATTGTAAAAACATGGCTGTTTCCCATGTTTTTACATTTGAAGGTATATATTCAAAAGAAGGTACGATTGAACATGTAAAAACACCAAAAATTGACCCAATATGATATATTAAAAGGGCTCAAAGTTAAATTTATTATAGTGCTTAAATAGGTTTACACACAAAATGGATTTGAAATATCCATATCTGTGTTTTGTGGTTTTTAAGAGAAACAATATCCCAAGGTCATTAGAGAACTTTGGGTTTGATGTGTTTTTATGCATGTCTCAAATGGTGTTTGCTCAATACAGTGTTCAAGATAATTCAGAAAGAATCAACATTCTTGTACAATTCTAAATATTCCCCAAACATGTATTCTTTTCATGTTGCGTTAGTTGTACACATTACTCAAATTTGTATCAACTCTCTGCTTAGTGAGTTCAAAAAAGTACCAGCAAAATTAATTAAAGATATCTTGCTTCTTATAAAACGTGAATCCATGAAAGCACATAAAAAGAAAAAGAAAAACTGTAATCATTGTGAAGATCTGTGAGACAAGTTGACATAATAAACAACATCATCAAATCTTCCAATTAACTAGACGTTACTGAAAAGATTTAATGAGATAGGAAATAATATTGAAAGGAAGTTATGTACAAGCTTGAAGTCATTGAATTTTTATAAAAACTTTATCGGCGACTACATGTGGAATAGCACTGAATCTAACTACCAATATATGCACATTTTGTGATTGTCAGCTAAAAAAAAAATAAAAAAATTACTAGTTAGTATTTACTGACAACTGATATCAACGGCTTGTCAAATATTCAATTGGATGAATGTTTCTTTGTGAAAAAAAAGATTGCTCTAACAAATGTCATTGCATGTGCAACAGATGGTGCACCAGCCGTCTTCATATCTATCATCAGGTTGCATAAAGCATTTTCTAAATGCAGATTCTGGCATCTTTCACAATCGTTTTTTGATCCATTGTTAAACATCTCAGTGAGAGACTACAACAAAACCAACTAGCATTTTTAAAGATAATTCACAATTAATTTTACACTTACCTTATTTTATTTATGACTGGTTCGTAAAAAGATTTTATGTAAGAGTCAGTGATTTGTGGTCTTGCAGAAAATGTTCAACTTCCATATTCTACATTCTTTATATAGTATAATAATCCTATTGAAGCATCAGAAAATCGCACATGTTCTATAGCTGCCTGAATCATCTGTTTACCAGAAGGTACTAGGCTTAGTATCCGACATTTGAAAGCTCGCTGCTCAGGTGAGGAACTCTAAGACATTTCACCAGTATGGAGATGCCCCCCCCCAAAAATGTTAGAAACACAAATTTTAGTTTTAAATATATTTATCTCATATGTGAAGGAGAGACCCCTACATTACAATATTAGGTCTAAAAAACAAGAGAAAAAGATATTGCATGATTTCTCTCCTTGCCAGCGAGGTTTTGAATATCAGGCCCTCAGAGAGTAAGAGAGGATTCATCATGTATAGACTTTTTCTGTTATCTCAACCCACCCTTTCTCTCTGTGTCATAGATTGTATCTGCAGGACATCTATCCCACCAGCTAATTCAGTTCTTTGCTATACTATTTCAATTAAACTTATGCATTAATGACTTCCCACATACAATATATGAACAGTCCTACTAAGTATTGAGTTCAGATGATTCAGCCACACCCTTTGCTATTAGGTGCATACAATACAGCATATAGCCATGAAATCTCTATAGGAAAACATTGGCAGTACAATGGGTCAAACTGAAAAGCTCAGTGACTTTACATGTGGCAATTTCATAGGATACATACAGAAAGATAAATAATAGAACAAGCCACTGAGCGGTGGTTCATTCATGGCAAATTATTTCTCTTTCTGTATGTATTTGTATTATGACCCTGAGAAATATCTACCTAAGGGATATGGGAGAAAACAGATATGAACTCCTTGCCCAATGTACTTAGAGGGATATGGCTGCACCTCACCGATGAGGCCAAAACACTTGTCTGGGGTTTCCTTGTTCAAAGGAGAATTGCCAGGTATTTATGGCTTGACTGACCTTGCTAGGTAGGATCAGACTGATGTACTTCAGGAAAGTTTTCCTCTGTTAAAAGCACAATTGGGCTAAGAGACACTATTACCGGGTTGTAACATGAATACATATAACTTAAATCTTTTTTTTTTTTTTCAACACAGCATTTTAATCTGTTTTGAATGGCAAACTTGCAAGTGATTATCAATTAGTTGAGATCTCAAAAAGCCCTAAATTTAAGTGGTATTATGGGTTGTGCAAGAAGCAAGCTAATACCATTCTGTGCTTTTCATTAAAATTATAGAGCGCTCTATAAAAGTTTCAGGCTCATTAGGATACTTTCATTTAAAACTTTAACCAACCACTTATAATAATTGTGTGTTACTGTTTGCCTGAGGTGCAGTGCAAGATAATACACACAACACTAATGATTGTGCTCCACTTGTAATCTAGCCCATAACTGAACATAGTTAAATTTTAATTCTACATTCAAAAAATAAAAAAAACATTTTGTTGTAAGCAGGTAACATATTTTATTAATCTTATTAATATCTAATAGTTAAGTTTCCTTTGAATTAAAGTGCCATTTTCTCATTTTTATTACAGGAACGTTATGTTCAGCACAGCACAGCCATTAGCGATCTCTAATCAATTAGTGGAACTTGAAAATACACTAAAACATGGCAAATACATATCATTGAGTGATAGTAGTCACAAGGGAGAGACTGCAAGAAGGCTGCGGTCTGACCTAAAGGAGAGTATCAGTTCTTAGTTCATTTGTACAGAATATTGTGTGTTTTTTCCATCTTGCACCTCTGTATATTGTTTTCCTTTTTACATATCATTGAGTGCCTATATAATGTCATAGAATAACCTCAATTATCAAAAATACATTGTATATAAATTTCCCCTTGAGATATAGGGGCCCATTTATCAAGCTCCGAACGGAGCTTGTGGGCCTGTGTTTCTGGCGAGTCTTCAGACTCGCCAGAAACAGCAGTTATGAAGCAGCGGTCACAAAGACCGCTGCTCCATAACCATTGAGCAGGCAGACAGGAATCTCTGCAATTCAACCCTATCGAGTACGATCGGGTTGATTGACACCCCCCTGCTGGCGGCAGATTGGCCGTGAGTCTGCAGTGGGCGGCATTGCACCAGCATCTCTTGTGAGCTGCTGGTGCAATGCTGAATACAGAGAGCGTATTGCTCTCTTCATTCAGCGAGGTCTTGCGGACCTGATCCGCACTGGATGGAAGACCTCTTCTTTATCGATTGGATCAAGACTTCGCCCGGATGGAGGACCTTTTCTTTGCCACTTGGCTCAAGAGTTCTACCGGATGGAGGACATCTTCTTGCTCCGCTTGGATGAAGAATTTGGCTCGGCTGGGTGAAGACGGCTCAAGGTAGGGAGATCTTCAGGGGGTTAGTGATAGGTTTTTTAAGGGGGGTTTGGGTGGGTTAGAGTAGGGGTATGTAGATGTTGGGGGGTATTGTATTTTTATTTTCAGGCAAAAGAGCTGATTGCTTTGGGGCAAGACCCCGCAAAAAGCCCTTTTAAGGGCTGGTAAAAGATCTGATTACTTTTGTATTTTATAATAGGGTAGGGAATTTTTTATTTTGGGGGGCTTTTTTATTTTATTAGGGGGCTTAGATTAGGTGTAATTAGTTTAAACTGCTTGAAATTTGTTTTTATTTTTTGTAATTTAGTGTCTGTTTTTTTGTATTATAGAATAGTTTATTTTATTGTATTTAATTGTAGGTAATTTATTTAATTATTTTAATGATAGTGTAGTGTTAGGTGTATTTGTAACTTAGGTTAGGATTTGTTTTACAGGTAATTTTGTACTTATTTTAACTAGGTATCTATTAAATAGTTATTAACTATTTAATAGCTATTGTACCTAGTTAAAATAAATACAAAGTTGCCTATAAAATAAATATAAATCCTAAAATAGCTACAATGTAACTATTAGTTATATTGTAACTATATTAGGGTTTATTTTATAGGTAAGTATTTAGTTTTCAATAGGAATAATTTAGTTAATTTTAGGAATATTATTTCGTTTAATTTAAATTATATTTATGTTAGGGGGGTGTTAGGGTTAGGGATAGAGTTAGGTTTAGGGGTTAATAACTTTATTATAGTAGCGGCGACGGTGCGTGCGGGAGATTAGGGGTTAATAATTGTAGGCAGGTGGCGGTGATGTTAGGGAGGGCACATTAGGGGGTTAATACAATTTATTCTAGTGTTTGCGAGGCGGGAGTGCGGCGGTTTAGGGGTTAATACATTTATTATAGTGGCGGCGAGGTCCGGTCGGCAGATTAGGGATTAATAAGTGTAGTTAGGTAGCGGCGACATTGGGGGGGCAGATTAGGGGTTAATAAATATAATATAGGGGTCGGCGATGTTAGGGGCAGCAGATTAGGGGTTCATATGGATAATGTAGGTGGCGGCGGTGTCCTGTCGGCAGATTAGGGGTTTAAAAAATGTATTATAGTGGCGGCGATGTGGGGGGGCCTTGGTTTAGGGGTACATAGGTAGTTTATGGGTGTTAGTGTACTTTAGAGCACAGTAGTTAAGAGCTTTATATTCACGCGTTAGCCCATAAAGCTCTTAACTACTGACTTTTTTTTGCGGTTGGAGTCTTGTCGGTAGAGGCTCTACTGCTCACTTCTCCCAAGACTCCAAATACCAGCGTTAGGCAGATCCCATTGAAAAGATAGGATACGCAATTGGCGTAAGGGGATCTGCGGTAGCCTGGAATAGCGTTAGGGAAGTGAGCGGTAGACCTGTACCTGCCTGACACTAAATACCAGCGGGCGGCCAAAAGCAGTGTTAGGAGCCCTTAACACTGCTTTTGACGGCTAACGCAGAACTCTAAATCTAGGTGTTAGGTAGGTATTTATGAATCATCTTGTAACTGACCTATGAGGAGGATGATATAATTTATGCTCAAGCAAATAAATCACATCAGCACAAAGACTAATCTGTATTCACACACCATTGTGAAGGACTTTAAGCAGCAAATCAATATGCCTGTCCCGGGACCTGCAAGGGATTGAGCCTCATGCACACTTGTGTTATTTCCCTATTCAGTTTAAGGAAGTTTAAAATGAAATCTCATGAGCATTAGGAAAAATCTCATGAGATCACAGTAAAAGAGTTCATGACCTCAGCACTGCTGATGCCAATTGGCTGCTGCTTATTTCTTCCTTTTTTGTTTTTTTAAACCTGCAGCTTGGCAGTAAATGAAAGATAACTTTTTACACAGAACTTACTCTGGTGAGCTGAGGAAATTGTGAGGTAAAATATCTTTCTATTTTACATAGAGATTCTCAGGTGATAGTTTCCTGTCAGCTTTTTACAGTTATGCTGCATCACTTTCAAGTGATTTAGCATATGAGTATTATGTTTCTGTAAGGCAAACATTAATGGCTTATCAGCTCTAAACATATATAGTAAAGACGATTGTATACAAATAATCTAGTCTAGCTCCAAACTGAAAATATGAAAAATATCCAGATCCAAAAGGCTAGATAATTAATAATAATACAACTGACATAAAAATGGTTAAAACTGGAATTGTCACTCAAACTATTACAAACACAATGTTAAAGGGACATGAAACCCACATTTTTTCTTTCATGATTTAGAAAGAGAATGCAATTTTAAACATCTTTCTAATTTACTTCTATTATCTAATTTGTTTTATTCTCTTGATATTCTTTGCTGAAAAGCATATCTAGATATGCTCAGTAGCTGCTGATTGGTTGCTGCACATAGAAGCCTTGTGTGATTGGCTCATCCATGTGCATTGCTTTTTCTTTAACTAAGGATATCTAAAAAATGAAGCAAGATAAATAATAAAAGTAAATTGTAATGTTGTTTAAATTTGTATTCTCTATCTGAATCATGAAAGAAAGATTTTGTGTTTAGTGGCCCTTTAAGGATTTTAATCAAAATGATTGAGTGAGAAAGTTTCCTTGTATAGTAACATATGGCTTCATGAGAAATCAGGCAAAGTTATCATGCACCAGGCTCCCAAAGCCCAAATGAAGGGGGGATACAAACAAATGAGCTATAATATATTACAAACAATGTAGTCCTAGGGGTTGCAAAATATATGTGTAATATATAACAGCAGTAACCGGATTGTGCCATTCACAGTTCAATAATCTTAAAATATATTATCCATTTCCCTTCTTGATTGCCCAAAAAAGTACAACTACTCCTGTTTTTGCAAAAGGTAAAATATTTTCCCTATTTGAGAGCTATGTATGTAAATGTTACACCTGCAGCCTGAGCAGACACTTTTCCTACTCAACTTTATACAATGGCTCCAGGAATGAGCAAAAAATATAACCATAAGCCTCAATTTTTCCAGCCCTTGCAGTTGTGTCCCCAGCAGTATTGTGAGCTCTGTGTCCTCCATAACCTGCAAGACAGACTTGGAAAAGCTTCCCATAGTTGCACAAAAATCCACTCAAGCCCACTGCTTTAATTTTTCACTACAGCAATCTTCATCTCATTCATGTTTATAAATTAATGGCTTATCAAATCTTGAGCATGCCTAAACTCTGACTTGGTTAATCTGTCTGCCCTTGGCAATTGGATATTCCGAAGCACAATAGTCGCAGAGCGACAGGGACCCAAGGTATTGACACTCCCTCACCGGCATGGTCAATCAGGAAAACTTTTGGAGATGAAGTAACAAAAGAAGGATTAAACACCCCTCTGAGGGTCTCTGCAAGAGACTCTTAGGGGCCAAATTATCAAGCTTGCAATGGAGCTTGATGCCCCTTGTTTCTGGCGAGTGTCACTTTGACACTGTCAGGGTTTTTTCCCTGCTTTGTTTGTCATGTGCTGCTGGAAGCCATTTTACTCACCTCTCTTGCTGACTCTGGTGCATACTGTGTGATGCTGCTCATTCCTGCACTTCCTTTTATGGCCAGACTGGTGTACATCATCAGTGTGAAACAGGATGCAGTCTCAGAATTGTGAGGTCATCTCTAATTATTTAAAGGGCCTCTGTTCAGTATTCTTTGCCCTTGCGTTGTCGCAGACCTGTTTGTGTGAGCTCTGTGTATTACCTGGCTGTCTGACGTCCCTCCTGGTTCCTGATCCCTGGCTTGTTCCTGACCCTGCTGTTCTCCTTGTTCCTGATTCCGGCTCATCTGACTACTCGCTTTGGCTCCTGACTCGGCTCGATTGACTATTCGCTTTGGCTCCTGACTAGGCTCATCTCTATTATTTTTTGCTATTAATAAAGGTGTGATTATTTTTGCACTTCTTGTCTCAGTCTGATTCCTGGAGACCTGACATTATGCAAGGGCCATGAATCCTGATGGTGCTAATAATCCACCTTTACCTGCCATCATTTCAAGGATGGATGGACAGGATCACCGCTTGGATCAATTTGCACTAGCCCTGCAAACCCTGATGACTCGCATTGCACATTTGGAGCAAAGTGTCCCGCAAGTTATGGCTGCTCCTGTTTCCGCTGCTGCACATAGTCCTACCAGGAGCATGTCCAGTTCTGCACCTCTAGCTCAGTGATATGGAGGCAATCCTAATCAGTGCAGAGGGTTTTTGAACCAGGTGGGCATTTACTTTGAGATGTTACCTCAGGCGTTTCCCTCTGACAGATCTAAGGTGGGATTTCTCATCTCGTTACTCTCTGACACAGCTCTTGCCTGCGCTAATCCCTTGTGGGAGACTAATACACCTGGGATTTCAAATTATCCTGAATTTGTGGCCTCTTTTCGAAGGGTATTTGATGTTCCAGCTCGCTGCTCCTCTGCTGCTAAACGACTCATGTTTATTCAGCAAGGTACAAGATCTGTTGCTCAGTATGCCATTGAGTTTGATACGCTTGCCGCATAGGTAGGTTGGAACAATGAAGCCCTTGTTGCCACCTTCTTTCATGAGCTCTCTGATTCGATTAAAGATGAAGTTGCTACCAGAAATTTACCAGATCTCGAGGCATTGGTGTATTTTTTGATCCTTATTGACATCAGACTAAGTGAGAGGCCCTCTTTCAAGGAGCGCTTGCGGAAGCCTCCTGTTCCATTGTCTCCTACGTGTTCATTCCCACCCATGCCTCCCTCTCCTCCCATGCCTCCTGGTCCTGAGTCACCAGGTACTGCTGAGCTGATGCAGTTGGGATTCACGCATCTCTCCACGGCGGAGAGGGCCTTTAGGAGGTGGGAGGGGCTCTGGCTCTATTGTGGGTTACAGGGCCAACTTTTGAAGTCTTGTCCGGGAAACGCGGCCGGGAAACGCTCACACCTAAGGTCCTCTCGGGGGGCAGACCTTGGGTGGTATATCCTCGTCCCCGGAATTGCTAAAGGAGAAACCTTTGGTCACGGTTGTCCTTTCCTGGGTGGACTCCTCCATAGTCACCCAGGCTCTTGTTGACTCCGGTGCTGCGGGCTATTTCATTGACAGTGCTTTTGTATCAAAGTACTCCACTCCTGTTTTGCCTCAGTCCATTCCGCTTGCTATTGAGGCCATTGATGGCAGGCCCCTTCAGCCCGCACTAGTTACTCACGAAACTGCTCCATTATCCATAGCTGTTGGGGCTCTCCATTTTGAAACCCTCCAGTTCCAGGTGATAAACTCTCCACATTTTCCGGTTGTTCTGGGTTATCCCTGGCTCCAAAAGCACAATCCCAGTCTCGACTGGCGCAGGTTCAAAATTTTGTTGTGGTCTCCGCAATGTATTTCTACTTATCTTCAGAAACCAGTTAAAGTCTTGTACACTTCTTCTGTATCTCAATTGCCAGAGGAGTACCGAGAGTTCCTAAACGTTTTTGACAAGGTGCGTGCCAGTACGTTGCCTCCTCACTGATCTTACGATTGTGCCATAGAACTGCAACCCAAAGCCATTCCTCCTCAGGGCCAGGTTTACATCCTGTCTGTTGTGGAGAATTGTGCTATGGAGGAGTGTTTTGCTGATGCTCTGTTGCGAGGGATCATCCGCAAATGCTGCTCTCCTGCAGGGGCTGGCTTCTTCTTTGTGAAGAAAAAGGGTGGCGAGTTAAAACCATGCATCGATAATAGGGGTCTTAATCGTCTTACCATTAAGAATGCTTACCCTATTCTGCTCATTACGGAACTCTTTGACCGCCTCAAGGGAGCTACGGTCTTTACTAAACTTGATTTGAGAGGAACGTACATTCTCGTTAGGATCAAGGAGGGCCACGAATGGAAAACAGCATTTAACACAAGGAGCGGGCATTATGAGAATCTTGTAATGACCTTTGGCCTATGTAATGCTCCTGCTGTTTTCCAGGAATTTATTAATGATGTCCTACAAGATATGTTGCAACAGTGTGTTGTGGTGTACTTAGACGACATCCTCATACACTCACCCACACTTGAGGCTCATCG
Organism: Bombina bombina; assembly: GCF_027579735.1. NCBI lineage: Eukaryota > Metazoa > Chordata > Amphibia > Anura > Bombinatoridae > Bombina > Bombina bombina. The sequence continues at coordinate 967,087,164 of NC_069504.1, read as the reverse complement.
TTCTGATGTTACACAGGTTTTTCATAGACTACATGAGAACGGCCTTTTTTGTAAACTCGAGAAATGTGAGTTCCATCAGAATTAAGTAGCCTTCCTAGGTTATGTTATCTCCATTGCAGGTTCTCCATGGATCCTGACATGTTATCTGCAGTTCTGCAGTGGCCTCGCCCAGTTGGTCTTTGGTTTATTCAATGTTTTTTGGGGTTCACCAATTACTATAGAAAGTTTATAAAAAACTTTTCTTCCTTGATCAAACCTATCACAGACATCACCCGTAAAGAGAATGATCCACTCCATTGGTCACCTACTGCCATTAAGGCCTTTGATAGTCTTAAGACTGCCTTTGCTGCTGCTCCAGTTCTGGCTCATCGTAACCCTTTCCTGCCTTTCGTTCTTGAGGTCGATGCATCTGAGAATGGAGTAGGTGCCCTCTTGTCTCAACGTCCTACGCCGGACGGTTCCTTCAGCCTCAAGGGAGCTATGATCTTTACTAAACTTGATTTGAGAGGAGCGTACAATCTCGTTAGGATCAAGGAGGGCCACGAATGGAAAACAGAATTTAACACCAGGAGCGGGCATTATAAGTATATTGTAATGACCTTTGGCCTATGTAATGCTCCTGCTGTTTTCCAGGAACTTATTAATGATGTCCTATGAGATATGTTGCAACAGTGTGTTGTGGTGTACTTAGACGACATCCTCATACACTCACCCACACTTGAGGCTCATCGTTCTGATGTTACATAGGTTTTTCAGAGACTACGTGAGAACGGTCTATTTTGTAAACTCCAGAAATGTGAGTTCCATCAGACTCAAGTAACCTTTCTAGGTTAAGTTATCTCCGTTGCAGGGTTCTCCATGGATCCTGACAAGTTATCTGCAGTTCTGCTGTGGCCTCGCCCAGTTGGTCTTCGGTCTATTCAATGTTTTTTGGGGTTCGCCAATTACTATAGAAAGTTTAATAAAAACTTTTCTTCCTTGGTCAAACCTATCACAGACATGATCCATTGTCAGGGTGCCAGGAACCAGACTGAGACGAAAAGTGCAAAAATAATCACACCTTTATTAATAGCAAAAAATAATAAAAAGTCCACAAGTCAAATAACAAGCCAGGAATCAAAACCAGAGCTGGTAGTAAGATGAGCCAAGTCAGGAGCCAAAACGAATAGTCAGACGAGCAGAGTCAGGAGCCAAAGTGAATAGTCAGACGAGCCGGAATCAGGAACAAGGAGAACAGCAGAGTCAGGAACAAGCCAGGGATCAGGAACCAGGAGGGATGTCAGACAGCCAGGTAATACACAGGAGCTCTCACAACCAGGTCTGAGACAACACAAGGGCAAAGAATACTGAACAGAGCCCCTTTAAATAATAAGTGATGACATCACAATTCTGAGACTGCATCCTGTCTCACACGGATGATGTACACCAGTCTGGCCATAAAAGGAAGTGCAGGAAATGAGCAGCATCACACAGTATGCCCCAGAGTCAGCAAGAGAGGTGAGTAAAATGGCTGCCAGCAGCACATTGCAAGCAAGACAGGGAAAAAACCCTGACATTACCCTCCCCTCAACGACAACTCCCCCATGCGAGAACAAAAGGCTTATTGGGGAAACAGGCATGGAAGGCACGGAGGAGGGCAGGAGCATGAACATCAGAGGAGGGAACCCAGGAACACTCCTCTGGACCCTAGCCGCTCCAGTGAACAAAATACTGTGCGCGGCCTATGGACATACGAGAGTCAATAATGCTGCTGACCTCATACTCCTCATGGTTGTCAACAAAGATAGGACGGGGACGAGGCAACACAGTGGTAAACTGATTACAAAAAAATGGTTTCAAGAGGGAGACATGAAAAACATTGGAGATGCACATTGCAGGAGGAAGGTCAAGAGCGTAGGCCACAGGATTGACCCGTTGGAGTATTCAAAAAGGATCAATATAATGGGGAGCCAGTTTATTGGAAGGCACACGAAGGTTCAAGTTGTGGGAGGACAGCCAAACTCTCTCACCAACCTGGTAGGAAGGCACAGGCAAACGCCTATGATCAGCCTGGAACTTTTGGTGCTGCATAGAATGATGAAGGCAATCCTGAATCTGCACCCACGTGGAACGGAGTTGCTGGAGATGCTCCTCTAAATCCGGAATACCCTGAGACATGAATGAATTGGGCAACAAGGATGGTTGAAACCCATAATTCACCATGAACAGGGATAACTTGGAGGAAGCATTAATAGCATTATTATGAGCAAACTCTGCCCAAGGTAACAGTTCAGACCAATTATTGTGGTGATCTGAGACATAGCAACGGAGGAACTGTTCCAGAGCTTGATTAGACCGTTCCGCAGCCCCATTGGATTGAGGGTGATATGCCGAGGATAAGGAAATCTGGATCCCCATTTGAGCACAAAAGGAATGCCAAAATCTGGAGACAAACTGGCTACCCTGGTCCGACACTATCTCCTTGGGTAACCCATGTAAACGGAAGACCTCCTGGGCAAAAATTGCGGTAGGCAACTTCTTCAAGGGAATGTAATGTGACATTTTAGAAAAACAGTAAACCACCATAAGGATAACAGTATTGCACCACCATAAGGATAACAGTATTGCCATTGGAAACAGGGAGCTCAACAATGATGTCCATGGAAAGATGTGTCCAAGGAGCTCACCATTAGCAATAGGTTGAAGAAGACCCACAGGAAGACGTCGAGGAGTCAAATTCTGTAAACAAACTGAGCAGGAGGCAACATACGCAGCAACATCAGAATGAAGACCTGGCCACCAGAATTGTCGCGTGACAAACCAAATCATTTGGTTCTTGCCTGAGTGACCTGCGGCTTTAGGATAATGGTAAGTGTGCAAATGTTTAGTTTGAAGATTCTCAGGAACAAAACACTTACCACTAAGTTTCTCAGGAGGTGCATTTGTTTGTGCAACCAGGATCTCCTCCCCCAAGGGAGAAGTCAAATTGGTACATATGGTAGCCAAAATATAGTCAGGAGGTATAACTTGAGTAGGTAAAGACTCCTTGGACAGAGGCGAAAATTGTCGAGAGAGGGCATTAGCCCCAACATTCTTACTACCAGGCAGGTAGGAGACCACATATTTAAACCGAGACAAAAATAAAACGTTTTGCTTCAGATAGATAAGTTAAATTCTTGTGGTCAGTAAGAATGAGCACTGGCACGCTAGTACCCTCGGGAAGATGCCTCCATTCCTTGAGTGCCAAAATTATGGCTAGTAATTCCCTGTTGCCAATTTCATAACTGCACTCCACTGGAGACAATTTCTTAGAGAAGAAACCACACGGATGCAAGGAACCGTCCGGCGTAGGACGTTGAGACAAGAGGGCACCTACTCCAGTCTCAGACACATCGACCTCAAGAACGAAAGGCAGGACAGGGTTAGAATGAGCCAGAACTGGAGCAGCAGCAAAGGCAGTCTTAAGACTATCAAAGGCCTTAATGGCAGTAGGTGACCAATGGAGTGGATCATTCTCTTTACGGGTGATGTCTGTGATAGGTTTGATCAAGGAAGAAAAGTTTTTTTATAAACTTTCTAAAGTAATTGGTGAACCCCAAAAAACGTTGAATAAACAAAAGACCAACTGGGCAAGGCCACTGCAGTACTGCAGATAACTTGTCAGGATCCATGGAAAACCTGCAATGGAGATAACATAACCTAAGAAGGCTACTTAAGTCTGATGGAACTCACATTTCTCGAGTTTACAAAACAGGCCGTTCTCATGTAGTCTATGAAAAACCCGTGTAACATCAGAACGATGAGCCTCAAGTGTGGGTGAGTGTATGAGGATGTCGTCTAAAGTACACCACAACACACTGTTGCAACATATCTCGTAGGACATCATTAATAAATTCCTGGAAAACAGCAGGAGCATTACATAGGCCAAAGGGCATTACAAGATACTCATTATGCCCGCTCCTTGTGTTAAATGCTGTTTTCCATTCGTGACCCTCCTTGATCCTAACAAGAATGTACGCTCCTCTCAAATCAAGTTTAGTAAAGACCGTAGCTCCCTTGAGGTGGTCAAAGAGTTCCGTAATGAGCGGAATAGGGTAAGCATTCTTAATGGTAAGGCGATTAATACCCCTATAATTGATGCATGGTCTTAACTCGCCACCCTTTTTCTTCACAAAGAAGAAGCCAGCCCTTGCAGGAGAGCAGGATTTGAAGATGATCCCCTGCGACAGAGTATCGGCAACATACTCCTCCATAGGAGGAATGGCTCCGGGTTGCAGGTCTATGGCACAATCGTAAGACCGGTGAGGAGGCAATGTACTGGCATGCACCTTGTCAAAAACGTCTAGGAACTCTCGGTACTCCTTTGGCAATTGAGATACCAAAGAAGTGCACAAGACTTTAACTGGTTTCCGAAGACAAGTGTCAATACATTGTGGAGATCACGACAAAATGTCGGACCTTCGCCAGTTGAGACTTGTACTTTTGGAGCCAGGGATAACCCAGAACAACCGGAAAATGCAGAGAGTTTATCACCTGGAACTGGAGGGTTTCAAAATGGAGAGCCCCAACAGCCATGGATAATGGAGCAGTTTTGTGAGTAACGAGTGCAGGCTGATGGGGCCTGCCATCAATGGCCTCAATAGCAAGCGGAACGGACTGAGGCAAAACAGGAATGGAGTGCTTTGATACAAAAGCACTGTCAATGAAATAGACCGCAGCACTGTAGTCAACAAGAGCCTGGGTGACTATGGTGGAGTCCACCCAGGAAAGGACAACCGTGACCAAAGGTTTCTCCTTTAGCGGTTCCGGGGACGAGGATAAACCACCCAAAGTCTGCCCCTGACATGACCTTAGATAAACCACCCAAAGTCTGCCCCTGACATGACCTTAGGTGTAAGCGTTTCTCGGCCATGTAGGACAAGACTTCAAAAGGTTGCCCTGTAAACCACAATAGAGGCAGAGCCCCTCACTCCTCCTAAAGGCCCTCTCCGCCATGGAGAGACACGTGAATCCCAACTGCATCTGCTCAGAAGTACCTGGTGACTCGGGACCAGGAGGTCTGGGAGGAGAGGGAGGCATGGGTGGGAACAAACACATAGGAGATAATGGAACAGGAGCCTTCCACAAGCGCTCCTTGAAAGAGGGCCTCTCACATAGTCTGATGTCAATTAGGATAAAAAAAGTCACCAATGCCTCGAGATCTTCTGGTAAATCTCTGGCAGCAACTTTGTCTTTAATCACATCAGAGAACCCATGAAAGAAGGCAGCAACAAGGGCTTCATTTTTCCAACCTACCTCTGCGGGAAGCGTACGGAACTCCATGGCATACTGAGCAACAGATCTTGTACCTTGCTGAATGGACATGTGTTGTTTAGCAGCAGAGGAGGAGCAAGCCGGAACATCAAATACCCTTCGAAAGGAGGTGACAAATTCAGGGTAATTTGAAATCACAGGTTTATTAGTCTCCCACAATTGATTAGCCCAGGCAAGAGCTGTGTCAGAGAGTACGAGATTGAGGTAACATCTCAAAGTAAATGCCCACCTGGTTCAAAAACCCTCTGCACTGATTAGGATCGCCTCCATATCACTGAGGTAGAGGTGCAGAACTGGACATGCTCCTGGTAGGACCAGGTGCAGCAGCGGAAACAGGAGCAGCCATAACTTGCGGGACACTTTGGTCTAAATGTGCAATGCGAGTCAGCAGGATTTGCAGGGCTAGTGCAAATTGATCCAAGAGGTGATCCTGTTCATCCATCCTGGAAATTATGGCAGGTAAAGGTGGATTATTAGTACCATCAGGATTCATGGCCCTTGCGTAATGTCAGGGTGCCAGGAATCAGACTGAGACGAAAAGTGCAAAAATAATCACACCTTTATTAATAGCAAAAAATAATAAAAAGTCCACAAGTCAAATAACAAGCCAGGAATCAAAACCAGAGTTGGTAGTCAGACGAGCCAATTTAGGAGCCAAAGTGAATAGTCAGACGAGCCTAGTCAGGAGCCAAAGCGAGTAGTCAGACGAGCCGGAATCAGGAACAAGGAGAACATCAGATTTAGGAACAAGCCAGGGATCAGGAACCAGGAGGGACGTCAGACAGCCAGGTAATACACAGGAGCTCTCACAAACAGGTCGGAGACAACGCAAGGGCAAAGCATACTGAACAGAGGCCCTTTAAATAATAAGTGATGACATCACAATTCTGAGACTGCATCCTGTCTCACACGGATGATGTACACCGGTCTGGCCATAAAAGGAAGTGCAGGAAATGATCAGCATCACACAGTATGCACCAGAATCAGCAAGATAGGCGAGTTAAATGGCTCCCAGCAGCACATGCAAACAATACAGGGAAAAAACCCTGACACCCGTAAAGAGAATGATCCACTCCATTGGTCACCTACTGCCATTAAGGCCGTTGATAGTCTTAAGACTGCCTTTGCTGTCGCTCCAGTTCTGGCTCATCCTAATCCTGTCCTGCCTTTTTTTCTTGAGGTCGATGCGTCTGATACTGGAGTAGGTGCCCTCTTGTCTCAACGTCCTACAGCTGACGGTTTCTTGCATCCGTGTGGTTTCTTTTCTAAGAAATTGTCTCCAGCAATTATGAAATTGGCGCTATTTTTGACTCGGTTTAATTATGTGGTCTCCTACCTGCCTGGTAGTAAGAATGTTAGGGCTGATGCCCTCTATCGACAATTTTCGCCTCTGTCCAAGGAGGATTCTGTACCTACTCCAGTTATACCTCCTGACCATATTTTGGCTACCATATGTACTAATTTGACTTCTCCCTTGGGGGAGGAGATCCTGGCTGTACAAACCAATGGACCTCCTGAGAAACCTAGTGGTAAGTGTTTTGTTCCTGAGAATCTTCAAACTAAACTTTTGCACACTTACCACTATCCTAAAGCCGCGGGTCACCCAGGCAAGAACAAAATGATTTGGTCTTTCACTCGACAATTCTGGTGACCAGGTCTTCGTTCTGATGTTGCTGCGTATGTTGCCTCCTGCTCAGTTTGTGCACAGAATAAGACTCCTAAACATCTTCCTGTGGGTCTTCTTCAACCTATTGCTAATGGTGAGCATCCTTGGACACATCTTTCCATGGACTTCATTGTCGAGCTCCCTGTTTCCGATGGCAATACTGTTGTCCTTATGGTGGTTGACCGTTTTTCTAAAATGTCACATTATATTCCGTTGAAGAAGTTGCCTACCGCTCAGGAGCTTGCTTCAATTTTTGCACGGGAGGTTTTCCTATTGCATGGCTTACCCAAAGAGATAGTGTCGGACCGGGGTAGCCAGTTTGTCTCCAGATTTTGGCGTTCCTTTGGTGCTCAAATGGGGATCCAGATTTCCTTCTCCTCGGCATATCACCCTCAATCCAATGGGGCTGCGGAACGGTCTAATAAAGCTCTGGAACAGTTCCTCCATTGCTATGTTTCAGATCACCACAATAATTGGTCTGAACTGTTACCTTGGGAAGAGTTTGCTCGTAATAGTGCTATTAATGCTTCCTCCAAGTTATCCCCGTTCATGGCGAATTATGGGTTTCAACCATCCTTGTTGCCTGATTCATTCATGTCTCAGGGTATTCCGGCTTTGGAGGAGCATCTCCGGCAACTCCGTTCCACGTGGGTGCAGATTCAGGATTGCCTTCATTGTTCTATGCAGCACCAAAAGTTCCAGGCTGATCGTAGGCATCTGCCCCTGCCTTCCTACCAGGTTGGTGAGAGATTTTGGCTGTCCTCCCACAACTTGAACCTTCGTGTGCCTTCCAATAAACTGGCTCCCCGTTATGTTGGTCCTTTTCGAATACTCCGACGGGTCAATCCTGTGGCCTACGCTCTTGACCTTCCTCTTGCAATGCGCATCTCCAATGTTTTTTCATGTATCCCTCTTGAAACCATTGGTTTGTAATCGGTTTACCACTGTGTTGCCTCATCCCCGTCCTATCTTTGTTGACAACCATGAGGAGTATGAGGTCAGCAGCATTATTGACTCTAGTATGTCCAGGGGCCGTATACAGTATTTGATTCACTGGAGGGGCTACGGTCCAGAGGAGCGTAATGGGTTCCCTCCTCTGATGTTCATGCTCCCGCCCTCCTCCGTGCATTCCATGCCTGTTTCCCCAATAAGCCTTTTGTCCTCCCGTGGGTGAGGGGTTGTTGAGGGGAGGGTACTGTCAGGGTTTTTCCCTGCTTTGTTTGCCATGTGCTGCTGGCAGCAATTTTACTCACCTCTTTTGCTGACTCTGGTGCATACTGTGTGATGCTGCTCATTTCCTGCACTTCCTTTTACGGCCAGACTGGTGTACCTAATCATTGTGAGACAGGATGCAGTCTCAGAATTGTGATCTCATCACTTATTATTTAAAGGGCCTCTGTTCAGTATGCTTTGCCCTTGCGTTGTCTCAGACCTGTTCGTGTGAGCTCCTGTGTATTACCTGGCTGTCTGACGTCCCACCTGGTTCCTGATCCCTGGCTTGTTCCTGACTTTGCTGTTCTCCTTGTTCCTGATTCCGGCTTGTCTGACTACTAGCTTTGGCTCCTGACTCAGCCCGTCTGACTATTCGCTTTGGCTCCTGACTCGGCTAATCTGACTACCAGCTCTGGTTTTGATTCCTGGCTTGTTATTTGTTTTGTGGACTTTTTATTATTTTTTGCAATTAATAAAGGTGTGATTATTTTTGCACTTCTCGTCTCAGTCTGATTCCTGGCACCCTGACAGACACCCATCCTCCTCCCTCTACTCCTCCCGAACCTCCTACCGGCACAATTGGATGATCGTTACAGACAGTGACACAGGCCATGTCACTTTCTCTAATGATCAGGCATCTGTCTTTATATGGAACTTGAGCACCGATTGTACTCTATTTCCACATACAGACTGCAGCTCAGTAACATCAGCTCTCATCAGTCACTTTATTGCCAAGGCTGTTGTAGCTTCCTGAAGCTGTGATGTATATATACATTATCTGGTGCAATGGGCTTTGTATCACATGTCATTTTGGGTTAAGAGGTTAAAGGGACTGGAAACCCAATTTTTTTCTTTCATGATTCAGATAGAGATTACAATGTTTAAAAAGTAATTAATTTACAAATTTGCTTCATTCTCTTGTTATTCTGGGCTGAGAAGATATCTAGATAGGTAGCGTGCACATCTGGAGCACTACATAACAGGAAATAGTGCTGCCATCTAGTGCTTTTGTTAATGCATAACATTGTTGCAAAACTGCTGCCAAATATTGCGGCAGACACATGCACGCTCAGCTTACCTTCCTGCCTTTCATCAAAGGATAACAAAAAATAAATAAATGTGATAATAGAAGTAAATTGGTAAGTTGTTTAATATTCTATGCCCTATCTGAATCATAAAAGACACATTTTGGGTTTCATGTCCCTTTAAGGTATTTATATATATATATATATATATATATATATACAAAATTTACGTTTTGGGGAGAGATTATATATTTCACCACTTAAGGTGAAAAAATAACTATTGATGTAGTCACATCTTATGGTGCAGACCCTCTGGTAATAAATACTGAAGACTAATATTAAGATAGATATGGTATACAAAATTTCGACAAATTGAGTATAAAGAAAAGGGTTTTCAGCACTCTTTTTTTTTTTTTTAAATAGTCTTATATAAATTTATTTCAGAATAAAGATCCATAAATGGCGGACTCCAGCCCTATCAATGGGCAGAATACCTACACATCATAGACATACATTAAAAATGAAACAAAAAATCACACATGACTGGCCAGTCTTATTATAATCTATTTTGAATTTGGTATTGACAACCAAATAAAATCACATCAATGCAGCACTAAACGCTACAAAAAACTTTCAAGCGATTATAACAATGTAGCAACAAATACATCAAACAAATTGTTGCCACCTAAGGCAATCCCCCTTCCTGAATATTATATAACTTCAAAACAGGTTATGCATAGTAAAACTGTGCTAGCATAGTTATTGGTCCATTTAAAGATGTTGCACCAATGTTATTTTGCACCAGTTCAATAGAGCTAAGAAAGATGTAAATTCACTTTACCATTTCCACGGCAGTGTCCGTTATTAACTGTTGCTCTTACCACCGATGTGGGCCCTTATACTCAAAGGTAAAAGGGTCGTTGTTATCAAACCTTTTGCAGAGCCGTGTGTTAGTTAATCTTTCCTGCTTGTTCCATACCTCTCGATGCCGAAACAGCCACGCTTAACTCAGCGTCTCCTCACCTCTGCTAGGCTGTGAATCATCCGAGGCAACTTATTGAAAACAAATATGCACAGAACCAGGCCGTGCACTGCATCCGGGGTAACTTTCAGACTTCCACTTTTACTTCGGTCAGCTCTTTGTTTCCGATTCGTGGTGTCTTTTCTCCTTATTTTCCAGGAATACCTCTAGGACACAGTAAGTAGCTGTTCACTCCTCATTTGCCTTTTCCAACTCAGAGGTTTCTCAGCTGTATCTTTGACTCTTGCAGGTAAACTTGTACTCTTTGATCATGGTGCTTACTGAAAGAATGCAATCATACTTGGGGACTGCTTTTTACGATCAGTCAGTGTGACTTTTTTAGGAGCTTGCCAACGTATGTTTCACCCCTTGTTGCTCCAAACATATTGGGGCTTCCTCAGGGCTGATTTACTCAGGTACATGTGCTTCATTTAGTACCCTAAACCCCGCCTCCCTTTGTTACGTCATGGGGGCGTATAGTAAAAAAGTTTATTTAAAACTGCTCTACATATAAAGGTATTATACATCATATTCCTTTAACATCTAAAACATATTAGCATTTTTTAATGCAGACCTGACGTACAGGAATCAGCATTTACCATGTCATTAAATTTAACCTACACAGTATCCCTAGAGAAATGAAGCAAACTCTAGTCTTTCATTCAGACCTCTTGGATACCTTGTTTTTAAAACATAGATCCAACGAGTCTCTTTCTGCAGTAATACTGTGTCGTTATCACCTCCTCTGTTGTTCACTATTCCTTTATCTATTGCCATTATTTTCAAGTGTGAAGCATTTGATTGGTGAAATTGAGTGAAGTGTCTTGCTATTGTAGTGTCTCTATTATGTGAGATATCGTCTCTGTGTTCTTTTTTTGCTTTTCCTACATAGAATTTGGGGCATGAACAGTGTATTAGATAGACTACACCAACAGAATTGCAATTAAAAAAATATTTAACATCATAATTTTTATTATTGCCTGCTGAGAATTTTTTGGCTTTTTCCATATACGGGCAATACACACATTGACCACATGGATAATTACCTTTAACTCCTCTATCCTTTCTGAGCCAATCTGCACTATATGGACTCTTACTATACATGCTTCTTACTAAATGATCTTTTAAATTTGGTGATTTTCGTGCTACCATTAGAGGAAATGTTCCCACCTTTTCTTTTCTTTTTTCTTCATATGTTAGAAGATGCCAGTGTTTCTGCAAAATAGACTTAATAGTACCCCACTGGCAATTATAACCTGAAATTAATCTTATCTTTTCCTTTTGAATTGGTTCATCTTTTATTTTATAGCGTACATCATCTCTATTTAGACTTTTGAAGCTGCCCTGTTGATACATTTTTTCGAGTATCCTCTATCTAAAAATCTTGCTTCCATCAAATTTGCATGTTTCACATATTTATTTTTAGATGAGCAATTCCTTTTTAATCTAAGTAATTGCCCAAAAGGAATCCCTCTTTTCAAATGATCAGGGTGACTGCTTTGTACCTGTAGGATACTGTTGGTCGCTGTTGATTTCCTATAGTTTTCAGTAACGATAGAGTTACCTTCTTTGCTAATCAGTATGTCTAAGAATGGGAGACTTTTTTCACTAATTTGATATGTTAACAGAATATTTTTATCATTATTGTTCAAATCAGTAATGAACTTTTCAAGTATTTTTGGAGGTCCTTCCCATAGCATGAGGACATCATCCACATAGCGGATCCATAAAATGATGTTTTCCTCAAATATATTGCTATATTTTTCATAAATCTCCATCTCCCATGCTCCTAGATGTAAACAAGCATAGGTGGGGGTGCATACTGCCCCCATCGCTGTACCTCTTTTTTGTCTATACATCATGTTATCAAACATAAATATATTGTTTTGAAGAATGAATTCAAGTAGGGATATTACAAAGTCTGTATGAAGAGACTAGGAGGGTTTCTATATTTATCTTAATCCCATCCAATTTTTTCAGGAGGTCCCCTGTGTCCTTTATGTATGACGGGAGAGTATTGAGGAATGGTCTCAAAAAATGATCAACATAGTTACCAATTCCTTCTGTAATACTCCCAATCCCGGACACAATGGGACATCCTGGAGGACATTGCAAGTTCTTATGCAATTTTGGTATTACATAAAACACTGGCACAATCGGGTATTGGGGATAGAGGAAAGAGAATTCATTAGATGTAATTAACCCTCTCTGTTTCACATCATAAAGTAGCTTATACAGATTATTTTGTACCTCTTTTAGTGGGTTTATTCCAAGCTTCTCATATTGGTCCCCAACACTCAACTGTCTTTTGACTTCCCGAACATACATGGACTCATCCATTATGAAGAGATTGCCGCCCTTATCCGCGGATTTCATCACAATATTGGGGGCCAATATGAGATCATTAAGAGCCCTCCTTTCATTTTTAGTTAAATTATCATTAATCATCACATTATCAGGTAGGTAGTCTTTTAATGTCTCTCTCCACTAATTTTAAGAAAAAATTAACAGAAGGTACAGACACTAATGATGGCATGAAACTTGATTTAGGTTTAAAATCAGTTTTAATTAAGGGTTCACTCTCTTCAACATTCCCCATTTCACATTCTTCCATTAGACAGTTTAAAGTGTCTAGTGCTGTTTGATCACTTGTTGTTAATATTTTATTTTTTACATTATCTTTACTCATCACTTGTGACAAAACAATTTTTCTGGCAAAGAGGTTAAGATCTTTTGTAACCTCAAACTTATTTAGTTTCAATACAGGGCTAAAGGATAAGCCTTTTTTCAAGAGGCTCATATGTGCAAGATTCAGTGGAAATTTTGAAAGGTTCACTATTTGCATTTCATCTTTATCATGAATATTTAATAGTCCCTGAACCTGCCTCTCCTCGATCTCCCCCTTTCCTGCGACCTCTCCTGATTGTAATAATCCCTTCTCCCTCTTGTTTGCCTCATCAGATACCTCCTCTCTCTGGTAGAAATATTGCTCTGCTCTCTTCCTCTTTCTCCCGCCCCTTCTCCATTTTTTGGTTAGGGGCCTGGTTGGTTTTTTGTCAAATTCTCTGTTTCTACATCTGAGGCATCTGTTCCTGAATCATATGATTCTTTCTGAGATTTATATACATAAACTTTATCCTTTCTGTAATCATCTTGATCTCTTATTAGTTTACAACATTTCCTTAATTTTATATCTGCCTGTAATCTAGATACACTGTTTTTCATTTCTTCATTTCATTTTTCAAAATTCTTATCTTTTTCAAAAAGGTTGCCATTTGCTAATGCTTGATCTACCTCTATTTTTACTTTCTCTAGTCTCTTGTCATTTCTAGATATCATCATACCCATTAGATCTAATGAGAGTGTGGATAATTTCCCATTCTATTCTGCTAAGAACAATTCCCCTTCCTCATCTTCCTTTGTCCTTGCGCCTGGATCCAATAGGAGCTGTAGGCCTCTGGGTATTATCTTATTTTTTACATAATTATTGAGACTAGAATTTTCTGCTCTTATTTTTATTTGTCTGGTTACGCACTGTCTGTATTTTTTAAAAGATGAAAATACATTTAGAGATTCATTGTGCGTATCTCCTGTTTCTATGCTATTACTTTGGGAAAGCGATTCATTCAGTTCTGCTTCCCACACTTCATCTGACATGGTAAACGCCATTCTACCCACAAACAAAGCAGACTGAATCACGCCAGAGACAGACCCAACTCTGAAGCAAATATTTCCCCTTATCGCTTCAACAACGGCTCACAGGAGCAAGACTATAATTTAATTTTAAACCTCAATCACCCAGAAATAAAGGGGGGTTGTGAATCCTCAACAGATTTTCCTTTAATTGGAAGTATAGATACAAAATTTACGTTTTGGGGAGAGATTATATATTCCACCACTTAAGGTGAAAAAATAACTATTGATGTAGTCACATCTTATGGTGCAGACCCTCTGGTAATAAATACTGAAGACTAATATTAAGATAGATATGGTATACAAAATTTTGACAAATTGAGTATAAAGAAAAGGGATTTCAGCACTCTTTTTTGGAAATAGTCTTATATAAATTTATTTCAGAATAAAGATCCATAAATGGCGGACTCCAGCCCTATCAATGGGCAGAATACCTACACATCATAGACATACATTAAAAATGAAACAAAAAATCACACATGACTGGCCAGTCTTATTATAATCTATTTTGAATTTGGTATTGACAACCAAATAAAATCACATCAATGCAGCACTAAACGCTACAAAAAACTTTCAAGCGATTATAACAATGTAGCAACAAATACATCAAACAAATTGTTGCCACCTAAGGCAATCCCCCTTCCTGAATATTATATAACTTCAAAACAGGTTATGCATAGTAAAACTGTGCTAGCATAGTTATTGGTCCATTTAAAGATGTTGCACCAATGTTATTTTGCACCAGTTCAATAGAGCTAAGAAAGATAAGATGTAAATTCACTTTACCATTTCCACGGCAGTGTCCGTTATTAACTGTTGCTCTTACCACCAATGTGGGCCTTTATACTCAAAGGTAAAAGGGTCATTGTTATCAAACCTTTTGCAGAGCCTTGTGTTAGTTAATCTTTCCTGTTTGTAGATATATAAAACAACAAGCAAAAAAATGGTGATGTTAATGGCATAGGTTGACTTGGAAGACATATGGTGTACCATAGCAATCTGTTCCTATAGTAACAAAGGATTCAAATCCATTCATCTAGATTTAAATGCAATTGAAATCAGTACATGAGTACTGTCTAATGTTTGCATTTTATAAGTACAATGTTCATCAATAATTAATACTAATGTACTGTATGTATATATGTTTTTAATCTATGATGTATTTAATTTGGCTTTACCATGCTATCATTATTTAAATAATATAGATATGTTATGTGTACATTTTATAGTTTATTTTTATTTTCTATTTTATTTTGACACCTTTCTGCATTTTAGTGCTGAAAAAAATGTTTTTTTTTTTATTTTTATTTTAATATTTTATGATCATGACAAAGTATTACCAATAAAATAATGTAACCTATAATTTACTCACTTTTTAAACTTTCTTTCAATTACTTCAGCAAACTTAAAGGGACAGTCAAGTCCCAATTTTTTTTAATGATTCAAATAGGGCATGCAATTTTAAACAACTTTCCAATTTACTTTTATCACCAATTTTGCTTTGTTCTTTTGGTATTCTTAGTTAAAAGCTAAACCTAGGAAGTTCATATGCAAATTTCTTAGGGCCTCGATCCGATATAAGTCGTCGTCGCCCGCAAAAGCCGGCGACGGCAAATTTTGCGCTGGTTTGGTATCAAATATACGGCGTAACCTAGAAGTTACGCTCGTATATTTCTGCCTTCGGCCGTAGTTTTTTGACCCATAGACAGGTATACCAAATCAGAGCAGTTTGGTATCCAATATACAGCGTAAGGACTTACATGGCGAAAATGGAGAAATCTTACTCCATTTTCACCTCGCCACAAATTGCAGGCGTAGTAAGCCTTACACTGTGTATTGGAGCCCTGTACCTCCCTAAACTGCCTGCAAAATAAAACCTAACACCTAACGCATGCGCAATGTCTATCTACCTGTCAACCGCGATCCCCCGCCGCAATCCCTAATAAAGTATTTAACCCCTAAACCGCCACTCCCGGACCCCGCCGCCACCTACATTAACTACCCCCTAACGTGAGCCCCTTACACCACTGCCACCTACATTACCTACCCCCTAATGTGAGCTCCTTACACCGCTGCCACCTACATTACCTACCCATTAATGTGAGCCCCTTACACCGCCGCCACCTACATTACCTTCCCCCTAATGTGAGCTCCTACACCGCCGCCACCTACATTACCTACCCCCTAATGTGAGCTCCTACCCCGCCGCCAGCTATATTAAAATTATTAACCCCTTATCTAATCCCCCTACCCCACTGCCAGCTATATTAAAATTATTAACCCCTAATTTAATCCCCCTATACCGCCGCCACCTATATTAAATTAATTAAACCCTAAAATACTAAAATATCCCTACCACTAAACCAAAGTCTAATCTTACAAATAGCCCTGAAAAGGGCTTTTTGCGTGGCATTACCCCAAAGTAACCAGCTTTATTGCCAGCCCTTAAAAGGGCTTTTTGCGGGCTATTGCCCTAAAGTAACCAGCTCTTTTACCAGCCCTTAAAAGGGCTTTTTGTGGGGCATTGTCACAAAGTAATCAGCTCTTTTGCCTCTAATCTAAATCCCCCTACACCGCCGCCACCTATATTAAATATATTAACCCCTAATCTAATCCCCCTACCCCGCCACCACCTATATTCAAATTATTAACCCCTAATCTAATCCCCCTACACTGCCGCCACCTATATTAACTATATTAACCTTAATTATATTAGGGTTAATATAGTTAATATAGTTATTATATTATATATATTAACTATATTAACCCTAATTAACCTTAATTATTATTAAAATAAAACTAAATAATATTAATAATATTAACTAAATTATTCCTATTTAAATCTAAATACTTACCTATAAAATAAACCCTAAGGTAGCTACAATATAATTAATAATTGCATTGTAGCTATTTTAGGGTTTATATTTATTTTACAGGTAACTTGGTATTTATTTTAACTAGGTACAATAGCTTTTAAATAGTTATTAACTATTTAATAGCTACCTTGTTAAAATAATTACCAATTTACCTGTAAAATAAATCCTAACCTAAGTTACAAATACACCTACACTATCAATAAATTAAATAAACTACAAATATCTAAACTAAAATACAATTAAATACACTAAACTAAATTACAAAAACAAACACTAAATTAAAAAAATAAAAAAAGATTACAAGAATGTTAAGCTAATTACACCTATTCTAAGCCCCCTAATAAAATAATAAAGCCCCTCTAAATAAAAAAATGCCCTACCCTATTCTAAATTAAAAAGTAACCAGCTCTTTTACTAGCCCTTAAAAGGGCTTTTTGCGGGGCATGCCCCAAAGTAATCAGCTCTTTTGCCTGTAAAAAAAAAACACAATACCACCCCCCAACATTACAACCCACTGCCCACATACCCCTACTCTAAACCCACACAAACCCCCCTTAAAAAAACGTAACACTAACCCCCAGAAGATCTCCCTACCTTGAGTCGTCTTCACCCAGCCGGGCCGAACTCTTCTTCCAGATGTGGTCCTCCATCCCGGCGATGTCTTCATCCAAGCGGCAAAGAAGAGGTCTTTCATCCCCGCGATGTCTTCATCCAAGCAGCAAAGAAGAGGTCCTCCATCAGGGTGAAGTCATCTTCCAAGCGGCATCTTCAATCTTCTTTCTTCCGGCTTCTTCTGACCTCCGACACGGAACATCCAGCTGGCCCGACGACTGAACGATGAATGAAGTTTCCTTTAAATGACATCATCCAAGATGGCGTCCCTTGAATTCTGATTGGCTGATAATATTCTATCAGCCAATCGGAATTAAGGTAAGAAAATCTGATTGGCTGATTCAATCAGACAATCAGATTGAGCTTGCATTCTATTGGCTATTCCGATCATATTTTCTTACCTTAATTCCGATTGACTGATAGAATCCTATCAACCAATCAGAATTTGAGGGACGCCATCTTGGATGACATCATTTAAAGGAAACAATTCGTCGTTCAGTCGTCGGGCCAGCTGGATGTTCTGCGTCAGAGGTCGGAAGAAGCCGTAAGAAAGAAGATTGAAGATGCCGCTTGGAGGATGACTTCGCCCCGATGGAAGACCTCTTTTTTGACATCTCCCCTAATCCTGGTCCCCAACAACTGCGGAGCCGTGCACATCCATGTGTACCATCCCACAGACTCAAAAAATAAAACTCTGACAACCTTACTCACATTCATCTTGCATCAAAAGCCACTTCCCCTTTCACTTGTGCACTTTGGAACTCTCGCTCTGTTTGCAACAAACTCACTTCTTTACATGACCTCTTTATCTCCCACTCCCTCAACCTTCTGGCCCTAACAGAAACCTGGCTCTCTCCCCTAGACACAGCATCCACTGCTGCTCTGTCACATGGGGGTCTCCACTTCAGCCACACTCCTAGGTCTGGTAATAGACAAGGAGGTGGTGTTGGTATTTTGCTTTCCTCTCATTGCACCTTTCAACAAATACACCCCATCTCTTCCCTCACATTTTCTTCATTCGAAACCCACATGATTCGCTTATTCTCTCCTCTTTCTATACGTGTCGCAGTCATATACCGTCCTCCTGGCTCCTCAACTCAATTTCTAGATCACTTGGCTGCATGGCTACTTTATTTCCTTTCCTCAGACACCCCTTCCCTCATTCTTGGTGACTTCAACATCCCTCTTGACAATCCCACTGCCTCCTCTGCAAAACAACTTCTGCAACTCACTTCCTCTTTTGGTTTGTCACAATGGACTGATTCTCCCACTCACAAAGATGGTCACTCCCTTGACCTGATCTTTAGCTATCGATGCACCCTCTCAAACTTCGCAAACTCCCCCTTTCCTCTTTCTGACCACCATCTCCTTACTTGCAACATATCATCCCTCCCTACAACTCTCCCTCCTTCTGCTCCTCACACCAAACTTCACAGAACCATTACATCATTAGATCAACAACAGCTTTCTAATTCCATCAAACCTCTCCTCTCATCCTTCTCCTCCTTTTCATGCCCTGACCAATCTATCTGCCACTATAATTCCACCCTTACATCCGTCCTTGACAATCTCGCCCCTCTTACCATAGCTCGGAAATCAAACACTCATCCTCAGCCCTGGCATACTCCACTGACACGATACCTACGCAGATGTTCCCGTACTGCTGAGCGGCACTGGAGAAAATCTAGGAGTTCAGCTGATTTTCAACACTACAAATTTATCTTGAACTCCTACTACTCTGCCCTTAATTTCCATAAGCAACACTACTTCTCTACTCTTATCTCTAATCTTTCTTCAAACCCAAAACGTTTGTTCTCCACTTTCAATACTCTTCTCTGCCCTCCCCCACCTCCTAATACAACTTCTCTTCCAGCTCAAGACTTTGCCAACCACTTCAATAACAAAATCAACTCCATCAGAAATGAAATCGTCTCTCAACATAATTCCATTCCCTCACCCCCTCAAATGCTCTCAATCAACCACAACCCACATAACCTTAAACTTAGCTCATTCTCCCCTGTTACTGAGGATGAAGTTTCGGCACTTATACTGCGCTCTCACCTCACTACCTGTCCCCTTGACCCTATCCCCTCACAGCTACTCCCCTCCCTCTCTGCCACCCTTACCCCTATACTCACACACACTTTCAACCTCTCCTTCAGCACCGGTATATTTCCCTCATCGCTGAAACATGCACTGGTCACACCTATCCTCAAAAAACCTTCCCTTGATCCTACCTCCCCATCCAACTACCGCCCTATTTCCCTCCTCCCTCTTGTATCAAAGCTTCTCGAAAAACTAGCTTATGCATGCCTTTCCCATTTCCTTACAATAAACTCCCTCCTTGACCCATTGCAATCTGGATTTCGTCCCCATCACTCCACAGAAACAGCAATTGTTAAGGTTACCAACGACCTACTTACAGCAAAATCAAAAGGCCACTTCTCTCTGCTTATTCTCCTTGATCTGTCCGCAGCCTTTGACACTGTTGACCACCCTCTCTTGCTCCAAACCCTCCAATCCTTCGGCATATGTGACACAGCCCTCTCGTGGCTCTCTTCCTACCTGTCAAACCATACCTTTAGTGTAGCCTTCTCTGGGGCCTCCTCTGCCCCGTCACCACTTTCTGTTGGAGTACCGCAAGGCTCTGTCCTCGGTCCCCTTCTCTTCTCAATCTACACGTCATCACTAGGTTCCCTAATAAAGTCCCATGGTTTACAATATCATTTGTATGCCGACGACACCCAAATCTACTTCTCTGCACCAGACCTTTCTCTTTCATTGCTAACCCGTGTCACTAACTGTCTTTCTCACATCTCCAACTGGATGTCCTCTCACTACGTCAAGCTAAATCTCTCCAAAACTGAGCTCCTTATTTTCCCCCCTTCTTCAAAACTCTCCACCCCCAATCTCTCTATAACTGTCGACAACTCCATCATTACACCTACCCCACATGCCCGATGTCTCGGGGTCACATTTGACTCAGATCTTTCTTTCACTCCTCACATTCAGTCTTTGGCTAAAGCCTGCCGCTTCCACCTTAAAAACATCTCTAAAATTAGACACTTCCTTACACAAGACACAAATAAGATTTTAATCCACTCTCTCATCCTCTCCCGCCTCGATTACTGCAACTCTGTCCTCTCTGGTCTCCCCACCTACCGCCTAGCTCCTTTACAATCCTTAATGAATGCCTCTGCCAGACTCATCTTCCTTACAAGTCGCTCTTCATCTGCTGCACCTCTCTGCCAATCTCTTCACTGGCTTCCTCTTGCCTCTAGGATCAAACACAAAACTCTCACTCTAACATACAAAGCCCTCAACTGCACTGCTCCTCCCTATATCTCAGATCTTGTCTCCAGATACTCTCCTTCTCGTCCCCTTCGCTCTGCTCAAGACCTCCTACTCTCCTCCTCTCTTGTCACCTCATCACACTCCCGTTTACAGGACTTCTCCAGACTGGCTCCCATCTTGTGGAACTCTCTGCTTCGCTCCACTAGACTCTCTTCTAGTTTTAAAAGCTTCAAGTGCTCCCTAAAAACTCTACTGTTTAGGGATGCATACAACCTACGCTAACCTTACTTTATACCAGTTCCTCTCCTCCATTGCTATCCCCTGAACCCCCCTAGCATGTAAGCTTAAGAGTCCAGCTGTTTGTTGATCACCTTCTCAAGAGCTGACTACAACAGTGCAACTCTTGGCAGGGCCCTCTACCGATTAGATCCCTATAACTGTTTTTTGTACTCCGCCTTTGTTAATAGCGCTGCAGAATCTGTTGGCGCTCTACAAATAACCGATAATAATAATAAATAATAATTTTTTGCCGCTTGGATGAAGACATCGTCGGGATGGAAGACCTCTTCTTTGCCGCTTGGATGAAGACATCTCCGGGATGGAAGACCTCTTCTTTGCCGCTTGGATGAAGACATCGCCGGGATGGAGGACCACATCTGGATGAAGAGTTCGGCCCGGCTGGGTGAAGACGACTCAAGGTAGGGAGATCTTCTGGGGGTTAGTGTTAGGTTTTTTTAAGGGGGGTTTGGGTGGTTTTAGAGTAGGGGTATGTGGGTGGTGGGTTGTAATGTTGGGGGGTGGTATTGTGGTTTTTTTACAGGCAAAAGAGTTGATTACTTTGGGGCATTCCCTGCAAAAAAACCCTTTTAAGGGCTGGTAAAAGAGCTGGTTACTTTTTAATTTAGAATAGGGTAGGGCATTTTTTTATTTTGGGGGGCTAATTATTTTATTAGGAGGCTTAGAATAGGTGTAATTAGCTTAAAATTCTTGTAATATTTTTTTTATTTTTTGTAATTTAGTGGGTTTTTTTTTTTTAGTTTAGTGTATTTAATTGTATTTTAGTTTAGATATTTGTAGTTTATTAAATTTATTGATAGTGTAGGTGTATTTGTAACTTAGGTTAGGATTTATTTTACAGGTAAATTGGTAATTATTTTAACAAGGTAGCTATTAAATAGTTATTAACTATTTAATAGCTATTGTACCTAGTTAAAATAAATACCAAGTTACCTGTAAAATAAATATAAACCCTAAAATAGCTACAATGTAATTATTAATTATATTGTAGCTATCTTAGGGTTTATTTTATAGGTAAGTATTTAGAATTAAATAGGAATAATTTTGTTAATATTATTAATATTATTTAGATTTATTTTAATAATAATTAATTTAGGGGTGTTAGAGTTAGATAGGATTATTATACTTAATATATATTTTATATACTAACTATATTAACTATATTAACCCTAATATAATTAGGGTTTATATAGTTAATATATATAATATAATAACTATATTAACTATATTAACCCTAATATAATTAGGGTTAATATAGTTAATATAGGTGGCGGTGGTGTAGGGGGATTAGATTAGGGGTTAATTAATTTAATATAGGTGGCGGTGGTGTAGGGGGATTAGATTAGGGTTTAATACATTTATTATAGGTGGCGGAGGTGTAGGGGGATTTAGATTAGAGGCAAAAGAGCTGATTACTTTGTGACAATGCCCCACAAAAAGCCCTTTTAAGGGCTGGTAAAAGAGCTAGTTACTTTAGGGCAATGGCCCGCAAAAAGCCCTTTTAAGGGCTGGCAATAGAGTTGTTTACTTTGGGGAAATGCCACGCAAAAAGCCCTTTTCAGGGCTATTTGTAGGGTTAGACTTAGGTTTAGTGGTAGGGAAATTTTAGTATTTTAGGGGTTAATTAATTTAATATAGGTGGCGGCGGTATAGGAGGATTAGATTAGGGGGTAATTAATTTGATATAGGTGGCGGCGGTGTAAGGGGGATTAGATTAGGGGTTAATAATTTTAATATAGCTGGCGGCAGTGTAAGGGGGTCAGATTAGGGGTTAATATAGTTTAAATAGGTGGCGGCTGGGTATGGGGCTCACATTAGGGGGTAATATAGTTAAAATAGGTAGCGGCGGGGTAGGGGGCTCAGATTAGGGGGTAATATAGTTAAAAACATAATTTATGCTTACCTGATAAATTTATTTCTCTTGTGGTATATCCAGTCCACGGATAATCCATTACTTGTGGGATATTCTCCTTCCCAACAGGAAGTTGCAAGAGGATCACCCACAGCAGAGCTGCTATATAGCTCCTCCCCTAACTGCCATATCCAGTCATTCGACCGAAACTAGACGAGAAAGGAGAAACCATAGGGTGCAGTGGTGACTGTAGTTTAAAATTTAGACCTGCCTTAAAAGGACAGGGCGGGCCGTGGACTGGATACACCACAAGAGAAATACATTTATCAGGTAAGAATAAATTATGTTTTCTCTTGTTAGGTGTATCCAGTCCACGGATCATCCATTACTTGTGGGATACCAATATCAAAGCTAAAGTACACGAATGAAGGGAGGGACAAGGCAGGTACTTAAATGGAAGGGACCACTGCCTGTAGAACCTTTCTCCCAAAAATAGCCTCCGAAGAAGCAAAAGTATCAAATTTGTAAAATTTTGAAAAGGTATGAAGCGAAGACCAAGTCGCCGCTTTGCAAATCTGTTCAACAGAAGCCTAATTTTTAAAGGCCCAGGTGGAAGCCACAGCTCTAGTAGAAAGAGCTGTAATCCTTTCAGGGGGCTGCTGTCCAGCAGTCTCATAGGCTAATCGTATTACGCTCCGAAGCCAAAAAGAAAGAGAGGTTGCCGAAGCCTTTTGACCTCTCCTCTGTCCAGAGTAAACAACAAACAGGGAAGATGTTTGACGAAAATCTTTAGTCGCTTGTAAGTAAAACTTTAAAGCACGGACTACGTCCAAATTATGTAAAAGACGTTCCTTCTTTGAAGAAGGATTAAGACACAATGATGGAACAACAATCTCTTGATTGATATTCTTGTTGGAAACTACCTTAGGTAAAAACCCAGGTTTTGTACGCAGAACTACTTTATCTGTATGGAAAATCAGATAAGGAGAATCACATTGTAAAGCTGATAACTCAGAGACTCTACGAGCCGAGGAAATAGCCATCAAAAACAGAACTTTCCAAGATAAAAGTTTGATATCAATGGAATGAAGGGGTTCAAACGGAACTCCTTGATGAACCTTAAGAACCAAGTTTAAGCTCCATGGAGGAGCAACAGGTTTAAACACAGGCTTAATTCTAACCAAAGCCTGACAAAATGCCTGGACGTCTGGAACCTCTGCCAGACGCTTGTGCAAAAGGATAGTCAGAGCAGAAATCTGTCCCTTTAAAGAACTAGCTGATAATCCTTTATCCAAACCCTCTTGGAGAAAGGACAATATCCTAGGAATCCTAACCTTAATCCATGAGTAATTCTTGGATTCACACCAATGAAGATATTTGCGCCATATCTTATGGTAGATTTTCCTGGTTACAGGCTTTCGTGCCTGTATTAAGGTATCAATGACTGACTCGGAGAAGCCACGCCTTGATAAAATCAAGCGTTCAATCTCCAGGCAGTCAGTCTCAGAGAAATTAGATTTGGATGATTGAAAGAACCTTGTAGTAGAAGGTCTTGTCTCAGAGGCAGAGGCCAAGGTGGAAAGGATGACATGTCCACCAGGTCTGCATAACAGGTCCTGCGTGGCAACGCAGGCGCGATCAAGATCACCGATGCTCTCTCCTGTTTGATTTTGGCAATCAGTTGAGGGAGCAGAGGAAACGGTGGAAACACATAAGCCAGGTTGAAGAACCACGGTGCTGCTAGAGCCTCTATCAGAGTCGCTTCTGGGTCCCTGGACCTGGATCGGTAACAAGGAAGCTTGGCGTTCTGGCGAGATGCCATGAGATCCAATTCTGGTGTGCCCCAACGATGAACCAATTGAGCAAACACCTCCGGATGGAGTTCCCACTCCCCTGGATGAAAAGTCTGACGACTTAGAAAATCCGCCTCCCAGTTCTCTACACCTGGGATATGGATCGCTGATAGATGGCAAGAGTGAGTCTCTGCCCAGCGAATTATCTTGGAGACTTCTAACATCGCTAGGGAGCTCCTGGTCCCCCCTTGATGGTTGATGTAAGCCACAGTCGTGATGTTGTCCGACTGAAATCTGATGAACCTCAGGGTTGCTAACTGAGGCCAAGCTAGAAGAGCATTGAATATTGCTCTTAACTCCAGAATATTTATTGGGAGGAGTTTCTCCTCCTGAGTCCACGATCCCTGAGCCTTCAGGGAATTCCAGACTGCACCCCAACCTAGAAGGCTGGCATCTGTTACAATTGTCCAATCTGGCCTGCGAAAGGTCATACCTTTGGACAGATGGACCCGAGATAGCCAACAGAGAAGAGAATCTCTGGTCTCTTGATCCAGATTTAGCAGAGGGGACAAATCTGTGTAATCCCCATTCCACTGACTGAGCATGCATAATTGCAGCGGTCTGAGATGTAGGCGCGCAAATGGCACTATGTCCATCGCCGCTACCATTAATCCGATCACTTCCATGCACTGAGCCACCGAAGGGCGCGGAATGTAGTGAAGAACACGGCAGGAATTTAGAAGCTTTGATAACCTGGACTCCGTCAGGTAAGTTTTCATTTCTACAGAATCTATCAGAGTTCCTAGGAAGGAAACCCTTGTGAGGGGTGATAGAGAACTCTTTCCCTTGTTCACTTTCCACCCATGCGACCTCAGAAATGCCAACACTATGTCCGTATGAGATTTGGCAATTTGGAAGTTTGACGCCTGTATCAGGATGTCGTCTAGATAAGGGGCCACTGCTATGCCCCGTGGTCTTAGGACCACCAGAAGAGAACCCAGAACCTTTGAAAAAATTATTTGGGCTGTAGCTAACCCGAAGGGAAGAGCCACAAACTGGTAACTCTTACTACCTCCAGCTATGTTGAGAGCTTGCAAGAGAATGACTGGGTATGGCAGTTAGGGGAGGAGCTATATAGCAGCTCTGCTGTGGGTGATCCTCTTGCAACTTCCTGTTGGGAAGGAGAATATCCCACAAGTAATGGATGATCCGTGGACTGGAAACACCTAACAAGAGAAATAGGTAGCAGTGGGGTAGGGGGCTCACATTAGGGGGTAATATAGTTAAAATAGGTAGCGGTGGTGTAGGGGGCTCACATTAGGGGGTAATATAGTTAATGTAGCTGGCGGCGGGGTCCGGGAGCGACGGTTTATGGGTTAATACATTTATTGCTAGGAGTGAGAGGGGGGTTACGGATAGAGGGGTATACGTGTCGGGCTATGTTTGGGAGGCGTGTTAGACAGTATGGGTGATTTCATAACTTAGTCAGGTTTTTTATGCGGCGGCAGTTTCTAAAGTTCCGTAAGTCACTGGCGACTCCAGAAATTTTTACTTATGCAGATTTCTGGACATCGCTGGTTTGTCAGACTTACGGCACTTTAGCATCTGACGGCGCCGTATATGGGATAGCTCGAGTTGCGAGCTGAAACTACGGGTGGCATAGGTTTAAAAGCTTGCACCAAAACCTGCGCCGTATATCGGATCGCGCCCTAGATCTTGAAGGCCGCCTCTAATCTGAAAGCATTTTGACAGTTTTTCACAACTAGAGGCCATTAGGTCATGTGTTTTGCATAGATAACATTGAGCTCACGCATGTGAATTTACCTAGAAGTGAGCACTGATTGGCTAAAATGCAAGTCTGTCAAATGAACTGAAATAAGGGGGCAGTCTGCATAGGCTTGGATTCAAGGTAATTACAGAGGTAAAAAGTGTATTATTATAACTGTGTTGGTTATGCAAAACTGGTGAATGGGTAATAAAGGAATTATCTATCTTTTTAAACAATTAAAATTCTGGTGTTGACTGTCCCTTAATTGAAAACAGTTCAGTTATGATCATACACTTGGCACTAAATGATCACACCTAAAGTAACACTCCCAAAATACAAATACTGTATATTTATAATTGTGAGACTTTTATGGGTAAAACCTGCCTTTAATTTTACTCATCTCTTATATACTCAAACCTTGATCACAATCATTTTGACTCCAAATTACAAGGTTTCAGTTTCAGCGAATACGAGAAGTGTGTGTTTCAGGTGATTACATATTTTCAGTTGTTAAAAATCAGGATCAAAGCTGGGAATCCAACTGAATTTCACATATACAATGGATGTTTCACACCTCTTAAAATTACATTACTTTTATTTTTAATGAACCCCTTTGTACAGTGTGTAAGGGAAATCTAACCTATTTTAATCCAAATCTATCCTAGTAAACAGTATGAATGCTATTTGTATGTATGCATGATTAGTACACTGGGTATGTTTGTTCAATAATTATATGACAATTTTAATATTTTAAAATTATTCTTTTATTATCTTTTTTCAGAAAGGCAATTTCAGCATTTTATTAAGTGTCTGTAGGTGTAGGATATTACAAGATTAAAATGGTCTCAAAAACCTGTTGAAAAGCATCTTAAAAATGTATTCTCATGATTGCAGAGAAAATGGTGTCTCCATGTAAAAACTAACGGCTAGATTACAAGTTTTGCGTTAGCCTTAAAAAGTAGCGTTGAGAGGTCCCAAAGCTGCTTTTTAACGCCCGCTGATATTACGAGTCTTGCAGGTACAGGTGTACCGCTCACTTTTTTTGGCGCGACTCGAACATACCGCAAATCCACTTACGTCAATTGCGTATCCTATATTTTCAATGGGATTTTCCTAACGCCGGTATTATGAGTCTGACCAAAAGTGAGCAGTAGACCCTCTCCTGTCAAGGCTGGTACCGCATTTAAAAGTCAGTAGTTAAGAGTTTTATGGGATAACGCTGTAACATAAAACTCTTAACTAAAGTGCTAAAAAGAACGCTAACACCCATAAACGACCTATTATCCCCTAAACCGAGGCCCCCCCACACCGCAAACACTATATTACATTTTTTAACCCCTAATCTGCCGAACCGGAGAAAGCCGCCACTATAATAAATATATTAACTCCTAAACCGCCGTACTCACGCATCGCAAATACTAGTTAAATATTATTAACCCCTAATCTGCCATCCCTAACATCGCCGCCACCTACCTACATTTATTAACCCCTAATCTGCCGCCCCCAACGTCGCCGTAACTATATTAAATGTATTAACCCCTAAACTTTTTTATTTTATTAGGGGGATTAGATTAGGTGTAATTAGTTTAAAAAACTTGTAATTATTTTATTATTTTCTGTAATTTAGTGTGTTTTTTTCCAGTACTTTAGATAATTGTATTTAATTGTAGTTAATTGTAGTAAGTTTAGGGAATTTACTTATAGTGTAGTTTTAGGTGTAATTGTAACAGGTTAGGATTTATTTTACAGGTAAATTTGTATTTATTTTAACTAGGTAGCTATTAAATAGTTAATAACTATTTAATAACTATTCTTTAAATACAAAGTTGCTTGTAAAATAAAAATAAACCCTGAGATAGCTACAATGTAACTATTAGTTATATTATATCTATGATATGGTTTATTTTATAGGTAAGTATTTTGTTTAGACTTGGGGTGTTTAGACTTGGGGTTCATGTTAGGGTGTTAGGTGTAGACATACATGTGTTCCCCATAGGAATCAATGGGACTGCGTTAGGAGCTGAACGCTGCTTTTTTGCAGGTGTTAGTTTTTTTTTCAGCCAGCTCTTCCCCTTTGATTCCTATGGGGAAATCATGCACAAGCACGTTTTGCCAGCTCACCCCTTCCGTAAGCAGTGCTGGTACTGAGGTGAGATGTGGAGCAAAATTTTGCTCTCCGCTCACTTTTCTGCGGCTAACGCCGGGTTTAAAAAAAAAATGTAATACCAGCGTTGCCTGTAAGTGAGCGGTGAGCATAAACTGCTCATTAGACCCACACAGCTTTACCGACAAAACTCGTAATCTAGCCGTAAGCCTTTTTAAATAATTTAATAATTGTGATTGGCTCAAAGATAAATATATATATATATATATATATATATATCTCAAAAAAGAGAACAACAGAAGATTATATCCAGCACTACCTATTTAAGGCTACAAATAATTATTATACCGTGTCACATAAAAATGGAGAGCACTCCAGGGGCTTCAAATAAAAAAAATGGTTTATTTAAACATCCTATCAAAGTGCATGAAGATCATATCAGACTAGGATAAATTAGTGATACTAAATGGGGTACCCCCTATAAGAAAATAGTGCATATATATATAAATATATATATATATTTCAAGGGATAGTTGAGCCAACGGTACATTTTCACATTAACTCAATAAATTCCATTACAGAATCAACAGAATGAGCAAGTGTCCATATTTAATTATCCGTTACCTATTTGTTATGCCGGTAAATCACTTCATGTCCTTAAACAAGGAGCTCACCGGACCAACTTGACGGTCCCCCCAGAGCTGTGTTGTGCATATACTCACCGGACCTACGTTACCCAGATATACACAGTATCATGTTCTATATACCATGAGCTTCTCCGGGCATACCACTATCAGGTCAAACATGATAAGGCATCTTAACACTCTGTCATCATCGCCAGCACTGGTCACTGCTCTTTTATCAACCCACTTCAAATGTAAGTACTTTACAGGCTCCAGAAAATATCCCAAGTGCGCAACTTAGTATCACTTATCCATCATCTGACTGTCACGCTTCTTTTTTGGGGGCGTGGTTTTTTCTGCTATGCGATTTTCCCCCGAAGTCAATTGGGCTTTCTCAAGCATCATGGCTTGTACAGGTATCCAGTAAAATAGGTTGACCTTTGAACTACATGCACTGTATTCAACTATATAGGGGGTACCCCATTTAGTATCACTAATTTATCCTAGTCTGATATGATCTTCATGCACTTTGATAGAATGTTTAAATAAACCATCTTTCAATGTGCAGATTACTGTGCACTGGAGTAATCCTGAATATATTTCTAAAGGGGTTGCTCAACAACCTATTGGCACTATATTAACCCTGAGAGCTGGCAATTTAGTGTAAAATATTTTTCTGAACTCGGATCAGTTCTTTCATATGGAACCGTGCTTTAAGTGATAATTAACCTTGTTCACTCCCTCCTGGGGCTGTTATTAAGATGGCAGGTATTAATGAGAGGGAATGGGAGTTTGATATCAATTAAACATTTTCTTTAGAAACTGAACAGACTACACCTGTTATAGGGGATAGGTCTATTTACCATGACTATAAGGTACACAAAAATAAATTAATGAAGCAACTTAAATTGAAATGGGAAATCTCAAGTTTACAAAGATACTTAGATAACAACATGATACCAAGAGGGCTTAGATTGAGAAAGAGACTGGATAACAAGCAACCCCTTAACAGAGAACTTCAAAACAAAATGGGAAAAATGCCTCTGTCATTGCTCAAATATGATTAAGCTAATTTTTAGTGAAAAACAATTAAGACTTGATGTTGTTGTAACACAAATTGAGGAATAAGAGAAGCTTAGTGACAAGCTAACTATGGAAACTCGGAAATTGCAAGAGGAAACTAAATCCAGAAAAAGGAGAAAGTTCTTACGTGACTTACTAGAAGACAAGAAGAAG
This sequence comes from Bombina bombina, assembly GCF_027579735.1. Taxonomy (NCBI): domain Eukaryota; kingdom Metazoa; phylum Chordata; class Amphibia; order Anura; family Bombinatoridae; genus Bombina; species Bombina bombina. Next base: position 967,056,800 of record NC_069504.1, on the reverse strand, counting down.
ACAAGGTGAATGAATATGCAGAGATAAACTCATCTAAATCTTCTGATTCAGATAGATCTGAGAGGGATAATTTTAGTACTAGAGGTAGGCGACAACGTAGAAGGGGGAATTGTTTAGCCCAGAGGAGACAAGCTACATGAATAAAAGAAGGAGAGGTGGTAGAAAACACAAAAAAGGGCAATGGGAGGAGAGGGGGGTACTTGTTGCGCAGCTCGCAAACAGTGGAGAAAAAAAACAACAGCAAAATACAATCGGCTAGATTACAAGTTTTTGTCGGTAAGGCTTGCGGCTCTAATGCTCCTTTTTTTCCCTCTGCTCCCTTAAGCCAATGCTGGTATTACAGGTTTCTTTAAACCTGGCGTTAGCCGCAAAAAGGTGAGCGTAGAGCAGAATTTAGCTCCACATCTCACCTCAATACCAGCGTTGCTTACGGTAGCGGTAAACTGGCTAAACATGCTTGTGCATGATTTCCCCACAGGAAACAATTGGGGGTTCAGCTCCTAACGCAGCCCCATATGGGGAAATAAAAGTTATGTCTGCACCTAACACCCTAACATGAACCCTGAGTCTAAACACCCCTAATCTTACACTTATTAACCCCTAATTTGCTGCCCCCGACATCGTCGCCACCTGCATTATACTATTAACCCCTAATCTGCCGCTCCGGACACCGCCGCCACATACATTATACTTATAAACCCCTAATCTGCTGCCCCAACATCGCCGACACCTACATTATAGTTATTAACCCCTAATCTGCCCCCCCCCCAACGTCGCAACAACTATATTAAATTAATTAATCCCTAATCTGCCGCTGTCAACCTTGCCGCCACTATAATAAAGTTATTAACCCCTATACCTAAGTCTAAACCTAACACCCCCCTAATTTAAATATAAATTTAATAAGTTAAATAAATCTAAATAAAATAACTACACTTAAATAAATTATTCCTATTTAAAACTAAATACTTACCTATAAAATAAACCATAAGATAGCTACAATATAACTAATAGTTACATTGTAGCTAGCTAATGATTTATTTTTATTTTACAGGCAACTTTGTGTTTATTTTAACTAGGTACAATAGTTATTAAATAGTTATTAACTATTTAATAACTACCTAGCTAAAATAAGTACAAAAGTAGCTGTAAAATAAATCCTAGCCTAAGTTACAATTACACCTAACACTACACTATCATTAAACTAATTACCTAAACTACCTACAATTAAATACAATTAAATTCAATAAACTAAATTATGGAAAAAAAACCCACTAAATTACAGAAAAAAAATTACAAGAAGTTTAAACTAATTATACCTAATCTAAGCACCCTAATAAAATAAAAAATCCCCCCTACCCTATACTAAATTACAAATAGCCTTTAAAAGGGCATTTTGCAGGGCATTGTCCAAAAGTAATCAGCTCTTTTTCCTGTAAAAAAAGAAATTGGAACAGCCAATAGAATGCGAGGTCAATCCGATTGGCTGATTGCATCAGCCAATCGGATTTTTCCTTAAAAGGGCCTTTTGCGGGGCATTGCCCCAAAGTAATCAGCTCTTTTACCTGTAAAAAAAGAAATACAACCCCCCCCCAACATTAAAACCCACCACCCACACACCCAACCTTTCTCTAAAACCCACCAATCCCCCCTTAAAAAAACCTAACACTACCCCATTGAAGATCACCTTACCGGGAGACGTATTCACCCAGCCGGGCTGAAGTCATCCAAGAAGCCGGGCACAAGTGGTCCTCCATCCGGCAAAAGTCTTCATCCAAGCGGCATCTTCTATCTTCATCCTTCCGGCGTGGAACGGCTCCATCTTGAAGACATTCAGCGCGGAGCATCCTTCCTAGCCGATGGACTAACGATGAATGAAGGTTCCTTTAAATGACGTCATCCAAGATGGCGTCCCTTGAATTCTGATTGGCTGATCCAGCCAATTGGAATTAAGGTAGGAAAAATCTGATTGGCTGATCCAATCAGCCAATAAGATTGAGCTTGCATTCTATTGGCTGATTGGAACAGCCAATAGAATTGGAGGTCAATCCAATTGGCTGATTGCATCAGCCAATCAGATTTTTCCTACCTTAATTCCAATTGGCTGATAGAATCCTATCAGCCAATTGGAAATTCTAGGGACACCATCTTGGATGACGTCATTTAAAGGAACCTTCATTCGTCATTAGTCCGTCAGCCAGGAAGGATGCTCCGCGCTGGATGTCTTCAAGATGGAGTCGCTCCTCGTCGGATGGAAGAAGATACAAGATGCCGCTTTGATGAAGCCTTCTCCCAGTCCGGATGTCCTCTTCTGCCCGTATAGGATGAAGAATTCTGCCGGTCTGGATGTCCTCTTCTGCCCCATCAGATGAAGACTTCTGGCCGGATCGGATGACCACTTGTGCCTGGCTGGGTGAAGACAGCTCAAGGTAGGGTGATCTTCAATGGGGTAGTGTTAGGTTTTTTTAAGGGGGTATTGGGTGGGTTTTAGAGTAGGGGTGTGTGGGTGGTGGGTTGTAATGTTGGGGGGTATTGTATATTTTTTTTTACAGGTAAAAGAGCTGATTACTTTGGGGCAATGCCCCGCAAAAGGTCCTTTTAAGGGCTATTTGTAATTTGGTATAGGGTAGGGCATTTTATTATGGGGGGGGGCTTTTTTATTTTATTAGGGGGCTTATATTAGGTATAATTAGTTTAAACTTCTTGTAATTTTATTTTTCCTGTAATTTAGTGTTTGTTTGTTTTCATAATTTAGTTTATTGAATTTAATTGTATTTAATAGTAGGTAGTTTAGGTAATTAGTTTAATGATAGTGTAGTGTTAGGTGTAATTGTAACTTAGGTTAGGATTTATTTTACAGGTAATTTTGTACTTATTTTAGCTAGGTAGTTATTAAATAGTTAATAACTATTTAATAACTATTGTACCTAGTTCAAATAAATACAAAGTTGCCTGTGAAATAAATAGTAATCCTAAACTAGCTACAATGTAACTATTGGTTATATTGTAGCTAGCATGGGGTTTATTTTATCGGTAAGTATTTAGTTTTAAATAGGAATAATTTATTTAATTTTGTTAAATTTATTTAGTTTAATTTAAATTATATTTAAGTTAGGGGGGTTAGGGTTAGGTTTAGACTTAGGTTTAGGGGTTAATACCTTTAATATAGTAGCAGCGACGTTGGGGGTGGCAGATATGGGGTTAATAAATGTAAGTAGATGTTGGCGATGTTAGGGCAGGCAGATTAGGGGTTAATAAAATATAACTAGTGTTTGCGAGGCAGGAGTGTGGCGGTTTAGGGGTTAATACATTTATTGAAGTGGCGGAGATGTCCGGTCGGCAGATTAGGGGTTAATAATTGTAGGTAGGTGGCGGCGACGTTGGGGGCGGCAGATTAGGGGTTAATAAATATAATGTAGGTTTAAAAACATGCTTGATATTGAGAGAATCCCAGAAACTTAATAAAAAAAAGAGCAGCACTAAAAGATTTAATTGATGACAAAAGCCTGGTGATCAAACCTTCGGATAAGGGAGGAAATGTTGTGCTTTTAAACTATGATATGCATGAATGTAAGAAAAAACAGTATGAGATCTTGAGGAAGGATTCAACTTTGGAATATAAATATACTCTTGATTTATTACTGTCCAATATAGACAAACAGCATTGTACCAGGTGCACATGGTAGGGGGAAACTGCAAACACCCCTCAATATAACCACAAATGCAAAACTCCACAGAATCAGTTATATGAGGAATTTTCTTGTCTTTATTCTTAGCTTAGCACACAGCAACAACAAAATGCAATGTTTCAGGTAATTCACCCTTAATCATGCTAATTTTGTTGTTGCTGTGTGCCTATATACTTTTAACAAGTTAACAAGAAAATTACTCATATAACTGGTGCTGTGGATTCTTGATTTTCTACTAAGAGAGGCCCTAAACAATGACTGCATTGATAATCATGAGTTTAAATGTATGTCTATAACCTTCCCAGTAACCCCAACTTTCTACACGATACCAAAGCTCCATAAAATGTCCCCCCCCAGGAAGGTCGATAGTGTCTGGCCAACAAAGTCTATGTGAGAACATTGGTGAATACGTAGACTGGTGTTTGAGACCATTTTATTCTACATACTATGTCCAGGGCACCAGGGATGTCCTGAAGAAACTACAGGGAGTGCAGAATTATTAGGCAAATGAGTATTTTGACCACATCATCCTCTTTATGCATGTTGTCTTACTCCAAGCTGTATAGGCTCGAAAGCCTAATACCAATTAAGCATATTAGGTGATGTGCATCTCTGTAATGAGAAGGGGTGTGGTCTAATGACATCAACACCCTATATCAGGTGTGCATAATTATTAGGCAACTTCCTTTCCTTTGGCAAAATGGGTCAAAAGAAGGACTTGACAGGCTCAGAAAAGTCAAAAATAGTGAGATATCTTGCAGAGGGATGCAGCACTCTTAAAATTGCAAAGCTTCTGAAGCGTGATCATCGAACAATCAAGCATTTCATTCAAAATAGTCAACAGGGTCGCAAGAAGCGTGTGGAAAAACCAAGGCGCAAAATAACTGCCCATGAACTGAGAAAAGTCAAGCGTGCAGCTGCCAAGATGCCACTTGCCACCAGTTTGGCCATATTTCAGAGCTGCAACATCACTGGAGTGCCCAAAAGCACAAGGTGTGCAATACTCAGAGACATGGCCAAGGTAAGAAAGGCTGAAAGATGACCACCACTGAACAAGACACACAAGCTGAAACGTCAAGACTGGGCCAAGAAATATCTCAAGACTGATTTTTCTAAGGTTTTATGGACTGATCAAATGAGAGTGAGTCTTGATGGGCCAGATGGATGGGCCCGTGGCTGGATTGGTAAAGGGCAGAGAGCTCCAGTCCGACTCAGACACCAGCAAGGTTGAGGTGGAGTACTGGTTTGGGCTGGTATCATCAAAGATGAGCTTGTGGGGCTTTTTCGGGTTGAGGATGGAGTCAAGCTCAACTCCCAGTCCTACTGCCAGTTTCTGGAAGACACCTTCTTCAAGCAGTGGTACAGGAAGAAGTCTGCATCCTTCAAGAAAAACATGATTTTCATGCAGGACAATGCTGCATCACACGTGTCCAAGTACTCCACAGCGTGGCTGGCAAGAAAGGGTATAAAAGAAGAAAATCTAATGACATGGCCTCCTTGTTCACCTGATCTGAACCCCATTGAGAACCTGTGGTCCATCATCAAATGTGAGATTTACAAGGAGGGAAAACAGTACACCTCTCTGAACAGTGTCTGGGAGGCTGTGGTTGCTGCTGCACGCAATGTTGATGGTGAACAGGTCAAAACACTGACAGAATCCATGGATGGCAGGCTTTTGAGTGTCCTTGCAAAGAAAGGTGGCTATATTGGTCACTGATCTGTTTTTGTTTTGTTTTTGAATGTCAGAAATGTATATTTGTGAATGTTGAGATGTTATATTGGTTTTACTGGTCAAAATAAATAATTGAAATGGGTATATATTTGTTTTTTGTTAAGTTGCCTAATAATTATGCACAGTAATAGTCACCTGCACACACAGATATCCCCCTAAAATAGCTAAAACTAAAAACAAACTGAAAACTACTTCCAAAAATATTCAGCTTTGATATTAATGAGTTTTTTGGGTTAATTGAGAACATGGTTGTTGTTCAATAATAAAATTAATCCTCAAAAATACAACTTGCCTAATAATTCTGCACTCCCTGTAGACAACATTGTGGTGTCCCTACAAACCTCACTTGTTTCAATTGACGTTGAAGCATTATATTCTTCCATCCCCCATGGCCTAGGTCAAAACTCAATTCTTTATTTTTTATCACAGAGAGGACCAAAGTATACACAGCATACAGATTTTGTGTTTGATAAAGTATACAATAAAGTCACTAATATAGTTGGAGAAACCCCGTCTCTAACAGCCTGAAGAGCTCCATCCCTGAAGGACAAATTAGTCCATAGCCAATTTACTAACCCAAATAAAAACCAGTATTGGCTCAGCAAAAAACAATCGAATCATGGCTCATATATATGTGGATCATTTTTTATTTGCAAATTTATGTTGAGGGGTAATAACATTTTGAACAATGAAGGGAAAACATTCTACATAAAGGAACGGATTTCATGTGAGGTTGCTGTTTATGTTGTTACCTGCTCATGCCAAAAATTGTATATTGGTAAAATTTATAGGGAACTACATGAGTGTATTAAGGAACATCATAGAGATATCCTTAAGGAAAGAATCAAAAGTAGTGGGGTAGCCAGACACTTTCTTGAGTGTCACAATAGTAAAGACACTGATTTAAGATAGATGGGTTTAGAACTGATTGATTTGAAAAACAGAGGTGGTGATATTGATAGACTACTTCTTAAAACAAAATGTAAGTGGATTTACAACATGAATTCGTTATATCCACTAGGGCTTAATAAAGAAATCAATTATGCACCATTTTTGATGGACTAATAGGTTATAAATTAGTCAAGCCCTTACTACCCCTAGAGAAAGGGTTAATGAATCCATGCTATATTAGGTAGGAAATGCTCAACTGAGCCCCCTAATGCAAAAGTTTAATACGATTAAATTAAGTACTGAATCAAGTTATGTTATCAATTTCCCACCCTCTCAAATTAGCATTGTCAATAATTTAAATGTTGTAGATATATACAAGACCCTGGTAATGTTAAAATTGCTTTATTAATTGGAGATCACTGTACCGGTTCCATACATATAGGAATAACTTGATTTCTGCAATATATTTTTTTCTATTTATATATATATATAGTTGAATATAGTGCATGCAGTTCAAAGGTCAACTTATTTCACCGGAACTTGGAAATTGGCAATAAAAGACAGGTAACTTACCTGTACAAGCCATGACTCTTGAGAAAGCCCAATTGACTGCGGGTGAAAATGCGCATAGCAGAAGAAACCATGCCCCAAACAAAAAAGCATGGTTTGCAACAGTCAGATGATGGATAAGTGATACTAAGTTGCGCACTTGGGATATTTACTGGAGCCTGTAAAGTACTTACGTTTGAAGTGGATGGATTAACAAGCAGTGACCAGTGCTGGCGATGATGACAGAGTGTTAAGATGCCTTATCATATTTGACCTGATAGTGGTGTGCCCAGAGAAGCTAATGGTATATGGACCGTGATACTGTGCATATCTGGGTAACGTAGGTCTGGTGAGTATATGCACAACACAGCTCTTGGAGGACCGTCAAGTTGGTCTGGTGAGCTAGCACACACCTGATGCAACATTGGTTGGAACACTGCATTACTCTGGGAGGACTGAGGTAATATACCAGTCACACTCCTTGTTTAAGGACATGAACTGACTTATGGACATAGCCAATAGGTCACGGATAAATACATATGGACACTTGCTCATTCTGTATATATATATATATATACATTTAAAATTAGGGGGAGGTAATAGGCGAGTTTAAAATCCTCCACTACGTACAGAATATAGAGAAAATAACTCATTGTGTAGTTCATTACCAAATCTAGGCAGGCCAGAAAGCTTGTTTTACCCACAGAAAACCTCTGGAATACATTGTTTCCAATGCAGCAAAGTATTCTGGGTAAGATATGCAAATTAAGTTCACAATGACACACCTTTTTACTTTGTCTGCTTTTCAGCACATTTCCTTAATGCCAAAGCATCGCTGTTCACACAACTTATAAGCTTAACTAGGGTTAGTGCAGTGATTCATAACCATCCCAGGACAGACTGTTTCGTAGTTATTGCTACTCATCAGCTGGGAGAAGGTTTGAATCGCAGTGATCCAATTATTTTCCCAGCTGATGAATAGCAATAACTACGAAACAGTGTACCATAAAACTCATAACTAAAGAGTTAAAAAGTACACTGGCACCCATAAACTACTTATTAACCCCTAGACCGAGGTCCTCCCACATCGCAAACACTATAATAAATGTATTAACCCCTAATCTGTTGCTCTGGACCTCGCCGCCACTATTAAAATTTATTAACCCTATTCTGCCACTCCCCGACATCGTCACCACTATAATAAACCTATTAACCCCTAAACTGCGGCCCTCCCGCATTGCAAACACTATTTAAATATTATTAACCCCTAATCTGCCGTCCGCCCAATAATAAACCTATTAACCACTAAACTGCAAGCCCCCCACAACAAAATATACTAAAATAAATTATTAACCCCTAAACCTCTGCCCTCCCACATAACTAACTCTACATAAATATATTAACCCCCTAATTCTAACCGTAACCCTAAGCCTAACCGTAACCCTAAGCCTAACCATAACCCTAACACCCCCTAACTTTAATATAATTAAAATAAATCTAAATAAACCTTACAATTATTAACAAAATAATTCATATTTAAAACTAAATACATACTTACCTGTAAAAAAACATAAGCTAGCTAGAAAATAACTAATAGTTATATTGTAGCTATCTTAGGCTTTATTTTTATTTCACAGGTAAGTTTGTATTTATTTTAACTAGGTAGACTAGTTAGTAAATAGTTATTAACTATTTACTAATTACCTAGTTAAAATAAATACAAACTTACCTGTAAAATAAATAAAAATGCCTTACACTAAAACCTAACATTACAATAAAATGAAATAAATTAAATTAATAAAATACAATTTACTAACTTACAAAACAAACACTAAATTACAAAAAATAAAAAACGAAATGATCAAAAATAAAAACAAATTACTCCTAATCTAATAAATAAAATAAAAAGCCCCCCCCAAATAAAAAAAACCCTAGAGTACACCAAACTACCAATGGCCCTTAAAAGGGCCTTTTGTGGGGTATTGCCCCAAAGATATCAGCTCTTTTACATTGCAATAAAAAATACAAACAACCCCCAACAGTAAAAAATCACAACCCACCCAAACACCCCCCCCCCAATAAAAACCTATCTAAATAACCCTAAGCTAAACATCGCCCTGAAAAGGGCATTTGGATGGGCATTGCCCTTAAAAGGGCATTTAGCTCTTTTACGAATTGCCCAAAACCCTAACCTAAAAAAAAACCACCCAAAAAACCCTAACACCCGATCCATTTACAGTTATAGTTATCGAAGTCCGGACATTTATCCTCATCCAGCCGGTGAAGTCCTCATCCAATCGGCAAGAAGTCTTCATCCAGATGGCATCTTCTATCTTCATCCATCCAGCATGGAGCGGGTCCATCTTCAGGACATCCGTCACGGAGCATTCTCTTGTTACGGGCGCCACCGTAAATGGAAGGTTCCCTTTAAGTGACGTTATCCAAGATGGCGTCCCTTAAATTTCTATTGGCTGAAAGATTTCTATCAGCCAATAGGAATTACGGGGGGAAAATCCTATTGGCTTTTGCAATCAGTTAATAGGATTGAGCTTTCATCCTATTGGCTCATCTAATCAGCCAATAGGATTTAGCTCTCATTGTAATGGCTGATTGCAACAGCCAATAGGATTTTTTTCCCCTTTAATTCCTATTGGCTGATAGAAATCTTTCAGCCAATAGGAAAGTAAGAGATTCCATCTTGCATGACATCACTTAAAGAGAACCTTCAGTTTAGAGTGGCGACTGTAAGAAGAGGATGCTCCGTGCCGGATGTCTTGAAAATGGACCCGCTCTCCATGCCGGATGGATGAAGATAGAAGATGCAGTCTGGAAGAAGACTTCTTGCCGCTTGGATGAGGACTTCGCCAGCTGTATGAGGATGGATTTCTGGACTTCGATAACGGTAACTGGATCGTCGGGGGTTAGTGTTAGGTTTTTTTTAAGGATTTTTTGTGTGTGTGGCTTTTTTTAGGTTAGGGTTTTGGGCATTTCATAAGAGAGCTAAATGCCCTTTTAAGGGAAATGTGCATCCAAATGCCCTTTTCAGGGCAATGTTAAGCTTAGGTTTATTTAGATAGGTATTTATTTGGGGGGTTTGGTTGGGTGGTTGGTGGGTTTTACTGTTGGGGGGTTGTTTGTATTTTTTATTGCAATGTAAAAGAGCTGTTATCTTTGGAGCAATGCCCCGCAAAAGGCCCTTTTAAGGGCCATTGGCAGTTTATTGTAGGCTATGTTTTTTTTTATTTTGGGGGGCTTTTTTATTTTGATAGGGCTATTAGATTAGGAGTAATTCGTTTTTAATTTTGGTAATTTAGTATTTATTTTTTTGGAAATTAGTAAATTGTATTTTATTAAATTAATTTATTTCATTTTACTGTAATGTTAGGTTTTAGTGTAAGGCAGGTTAGGTTTTATTTTACAGGTAAGTTTGTATTTATTTTAACTAGGTAGTTAGTAAATAGTTAATAATTATTTACTAACTAGTCTACCTAGTTAAAATAAATACAAACTTACCTGGGAAATAAAAAATAAAACCTAAGATAGCTACAATATAACAATTAGTTATTTTGTAGCTAGCTTAGGTTTCTTTTACAGGTAAGTATGTATTTAGTTTTAAATAGGAATTATTTAGTTAATAATTGTAAGGTTTATTTAGATTTATTTTAATTATATTTAAGCTACATTGGGGGCGGCAGATTAGGGGTTAATAAGTGTAGGTAGGTGGCGGTGATGTTAGGGGCATCAGATTAGGAGTTAATAACTGTAATGTAGGTGGCGGCGATGTTAGGGGCAGCAGATTAGAGGTTAATAACTGTAATGTAGGTGGCGGCGGATTAGGGGTGCTTAGACGTGAGGTTTATGTTAGGGTGTTAGGTTTTAACGTTACTTTTTCTTTTCCCCATAGACATCAATGGGGCTGAGTTACTGAGCATTTCATTCCGCGGTCGCAGGTGTTAGGCTTTTTTTGGGCAGCTCTCCCTATTGATGTCTTTGGGGAAATCGTGCACGAGCATGTCAAAGCAGCGCTTGTATTTGGGTGAGGTATGGAGCTCAACGCAACCATATTGCACGCACAAGACCTGTAATAACAGCGTTATAGGGAGATGCAATAACGCTGAAAATGTGCAGTAGTTAATTTTCCTATATCGCTCAAAACTCGTAATCTAGCTTTTAGTCTGATATGATCTTCATTCACTTTGATAGGATGTTTAAATAAACCATCTTTTTATTTGCAACCCCTGGAGTGGCCTCCATTTTTTTGGGACACGGTTTAAGAATTATTTCTAGCCTGAAATAGGTAGTGCTGGATATAATCTACTGTTGTTCTCTTTTTTGGTATATAATAATTTTTGATTATTTTGATTTGAGTAATCCTGAATATATTTCTAAAGGGGTTGCTCCACAACCTATTGGCACTATATTAACCCTGAGAGCTGGTACTTTAGTATCATATATATATAAAAACCCTCTAGATAAGTAGATAGATAGACATTTATTTTATGCCCCTAAATCACTAATTATCTATCTCTGTCAAAACTTGAATAAAGCAAACTAATATTCTATTTCTATTTATAGCTCCATCCCACTTTTGCATTTACTTATAACATAAAAGCTTTAGAACAACAGGGCTGTAAGAGCAGTGATTTAAATGGTCCTGGACAGAAATCTGTGCTACTGTACATAGAAGCTATTGCAGAATGAGCTTCATAAGAGCATGTGTACATTCAAGGTAATTTGTTCTACAGGGCAAACACACATATGAGATAATGGCCTCTATTTATCAAGCTGTCAACCGCAAATACGCTGGAATTCCGCAGCATATTTGTGGTGAGCTTGATTCGCCGTAGTTATCAAACCCTACAGACAGGCAAAAGTAGAATATAGTGACGTAACATACGATCCGCCGGACTCATTCCGACACGGATCGATGGTTACGTCACTACAGATGTTCCGAATGCAAGTTTGGCACAATCTGACTACTTTTGCTAGTTATCAATAAACTAGCAGGTACGCTCGCCACTATTCCGGCCCAGCGTACCTGGTTTTAAATCCGCCGCCCTAGAGGCGGCGGATACCATAGGAATTAATGGGAGTCTGACAGCAGTGAAAACTCATGTTCGCTGCTGCCCAATATCCCATTGATTCCTATGGGAATGTCTACAACTAACACCCTAACATGTACCCCGATTCTAAAGAATTCAAGGGAATTCAAGGGGATTAGATTAGGTGTAATTAGTTTAAAAAAATTTAATTATTTTATTATTTTCTGTAATTTAGTGGGGGTTTTTTTTTTGTATTTTAGTTAATTTTATTTAATTGTATTTAATTGTAATTAGTTTAGGTAATTAATTTAATTATAGTGTAGTGTTAGGTGTTAGTGTAACTTAGGTTAGGATTTATTTTACAGTTAAATTTGTATTTATTTTAGCTAGGTAGCTATTAAATAGTTAATAACTATTTAATAACTATTCTACCTAGTTAAAATAAATAAAAACTTGCCTGTAAAATAAAAATAAACCCTAAACTAGCTACAATGTAACTATTAGTTATATTGTAGCTAGCTTACGGTTTAAGTTTACAGGTAAGTATTTAGTTTTAAATAGGAATAATTTAGTTAATTGTAGTTTTTTATTTAGATTTATTTAAATTATCTTTAAGTTAGGGGGTGTTAGCGTTAGGGTTAGACTTAGGTTTAGGGGTTAATAAATGTAATATAGTGGCGGAGATGTTGGGGGCGGGAGATTAGTGGTTAATAAATTTAATGTAGGCGGCAGTGTAGGGGGGTCAGATTAGGGGTTAGACATTTTATTTAGTTGCGGCGGGGTCCGGGAGCGGCGGTTTAGGGGTTAAACATTTCAATTCGTTGCGGCGGGGATTGGGAGTGGCGGTTTAGGGGTTAATACATATAATGTAGGTGGCGGTGGGCTCCGGGAGTGGCGGTTTAGGGGTTAATACATTTATTAGAGTTGCGGTGGGCTCCGGGAGCGGCGGTATAGGGGGTAAAACAGTATAGTATAGTTTGGGTGCTTAGTGACAGGGAACCAAGAAAGCTGCGAATAAGCCGATGCTCATCGCACTGTACTTGGTGCGCAGCTTTTTGACAGCTTTCTTGATAATTTTGGCAAACGTTTTCAGGTCCACGGCAGCAATGTTAGGCGATCTTAGGCAAGCGTATTAGTGCCGTTGAATGCAAGAAAGTCGACGGCTTGATAAGTAGGGGCCAATGATTGTATCATGGTCTAGAAAATTAGCAACATAATAATCCTAGGAATTACACACCCACTGAGGTTAATAGCTAAAGCGTTATAGTTTCTTATTGTCCTTGTAGCTCAAAGGAAATATACGCAAACACATAAAAGCAAGAAAATTAGTAAATGTAAAATATTTCAAATGTACTGTTTACAACCAAGGACTTATAGATATTCATAATGATTTATGCATTAAGTTCACATCCTTTTAACTTCTATATATTAAGAAAAACAGTAAAATATTTATCTAGAGATTTTTCATAAATAGACCCAAACTATATCATAACAAATATTAACTGTTAGGTAGAGACTGTGCCATCTGGGTGAATTTGAATGGATAATCCAAATATCTCACCTGTAGCACCAAATTTATAAACTTCCTAGCATTACTCCCTCCTTCTCGAAGTACCTATTGGAGTCAATATTGAAGTTTATGCCACCAAATTATTCATAACTTTGAAGTCTCAATTGACACAAATATGTCCATTTATCACTGTGTCAACTCTATAACATCAGAAAAAACAGCCTTGTGGGACTCAAAAGGAGTCAGAAATGTCACAGTTGTAGTAAATGTGAGGGAGTGCAAGGTATATAATGAAAAGTTAATATGAGTTTTAATATGGACCTCATATCTTGTCACTCATCGAGGGCAAGATTAGGAGTGGTGCGCTAACTGTTGCACACAAGCCAAAAGGTTTAAATTTTGTCTCTTTACGTGCAACGGAAGTAGCACACATATTACAATTTGAAATTAAACGCGTTTGCTTGTTTAACTAGCGTCCGGATATGTGTATATATGTATTTACATGACATATATACAGATATAAACACATAAATACATATGTAAACATATATTTATACTGTATATATCTATATATATATAAATATATATCAATATGTTTATTAGAGTTCTTTCCAGTCAAGTAGCTGAAAAGATGTAAAATCATTATAATGCAATTTTCATTTTTAATAAAGTGTTTACCTATGTATTTAATGTATATATTTCACATTCCAATGTTCTTCACATAAGGGAATATGTTTTACGGCAGTATTGACAATTACGTGCTTGGTTCTGGACTCTGTATATAATTATTTATATATATATATATATATATATACTGTATACTGTATATACATATAGATATATATTTACCTAAAAAACATGATATATTTTATATATATACATATATATACTGTATATACATATAGATATATATCTACCTAAAAAACATGATATATATATATATATATATATATATATATATATATATATATATAAAAATATATAGAACATATTCTTCCATGTGAAGAACATTGGAATGTGAAATAATAATATTTCATGTCAGGTTAGTGCACTTTTTGGGTTTGTGCATGAGTAAGGGTGTTTTTTTTTTTACTTTTAGTGCTCTATTAAAATCTATCACGGAATAAGTTAATGCGGTTACGAAATTCAAACTTCGGATTTATATGAGTGCCGGCTTAGTACTCGTGTTAAATTTCTTTACTTTTAATTTGTAATATGCGCACTACCTGACCACGTAAAAAGCCTCCATCTAGCAAAGTTAATGCGCGAGCAGGAGCACAAAGTATCATTCCACTTGTAATCTAGAACCTAGATTTACATGCTGTGCAAAAAACATTAAAAAGTACATGTAACACTGTAAGGTAACATGAAAATATTGACTGACTTATTTCAACAGTGACACTTAAAATCGACTAGAATGACCACTAGAAAAAAAAACAGAGAGAAAAAGTTTCAATATGCCCAGATAGCCTTTGACCTCATTGTACAGTGTCAATATAAAATAGCCTTTGACCTCATTGTACAGTGTCAATATAAAATATTGGTTGAAATGGAATTTCTTAGCAAACTTGGAACTTTCTTGTGTCTTCTTAGAGGGAGGACAGGTGCCTGTGTTTATTCTCAACCATTTTTGTTCAACTTAATAATTGTTTTTGAATATATTAATGTATATCCTTTTAAATGGAAATCTCTGGGCCAGGTGTATGGGGCATAGCATTAGTAACTGAGGAGAGCACTGGGGTGTGGGCCTTAGTATTTGAGGGAAATGGTTTTAGTCTTGTGTCAGGCAGTTTAGGCCTGAGTTTGTACATTCTTAAACAGAGTCTTGGTGTGAGGGATTATTCTAAGTTTCTTAAAAGTGAAACTAGGAGAACAGAAGCAGGGTTAGTGAGCTCCCTTTTTATAGAGAATCCTGCAAACCGTGGGGTACCCAAGAGGAGGAGTAGGGAAAGAGTAGGAAAAGTGAGGATAACATAAATCTCTATATATTATTTTTTATGTTCTACTTCATGGGTTCCTCCTCTAATTGAATTTTCTCACTCTATCTAACCATGTCTTGTTTTTTCACTTTGTTTCTCTTTTTCATCCTTCTCTTAAAAAAGAATAACCAACATCTAAAACATTATAATCACTGAATTTTTGCTCATGTGAGATTCCGTAAAAATATCTTTCAGTACTACAAGGTCCTACATGGGATTCTCTAAAGGGACAATTTATCTTGAATGTATCTAGCTAAATGGTGTAACCTACTAAATATAGACACATTATTGTATAGTTCTAAATAAAGTTAACAGTTTAAAATTTGTGCTGTGTCATGTCTGATGTACGTGCCCCACAACTTATCTGAACATTCCATAAAAAGAACCCTGCTAAGTCCAAGTAACTAGAGGTATCTTTGTGTGGAGGGTTACTGTAATGAAATTGGTAAGTTGTTTAAAATGTTATGCTCTGTCCAATTTATTTGTTTTTCTTTTACTTTACTGTCCCTTTAAAATAATACAAAAAAGTACAAACTTCAAATCATACTTTCTATTTTTATTGTAAAATGATTCTCACATTCTTGGCAAGTGGCCTAAATAGAGAAATCTGTAAGCACCTTAACCCTGCAGGTCTCACTATTCTATCTTACAAAATGTAAGATAGTGAGTTTGTCTCAAAATACCCATTGCACTGATAGAAAAAGACATGTTTACCAAACCAGAAGCAGATGCAATGTAAAGTAAATAGTACAACTGAATTTGTATTTGTTTAAAAAACTGTTGTCAGTATTGTTTGCTCTATGTCCTTTTCACTCTCCCATAAGATTCTCTATTCCAAAAAAGCTTCAAGACTTGGGAGGTAGTTAACCACTTATGGAATTTCCATATGCATCCAACAAATTCAGAGAATTAAGTAAAGTCTGATCATAAGAAGGTTAGAGTAATATTTTAATCTATGACAGCAAATTTTACAAAATAATACCCTTTGTGAGTACATAAACCAGTGTTTAAAAGAAAATGACACAAATCTTCATCTTTGTTTAACATCTACTTGTCCCTAGAGAGGCCAAAAAAAACAAAATCTGGAACCTAGGCTACCCCCCCCCCCCCCCATGCATAAGCCAGCAAATGTTTGCAGCATTTAAGAAAAAAAAATAACAATAAAAAACGAGACTACAGTCTTTGATTTTTGGTCTCTCTAGGAATGATGGGACAAGCACAAGTTTTACACAAAAGCCAGATATATTTAATATCCCTTATGAAATTATTGTGGCAGGTGTCACATTTTGGAAAATTAGGACTGGTTACAATACTTATCCTTATCTATTTTTGAAGCCAGCTGTAGCGAATCATATCTGCCACACATAGATAAATGCCAACAGCATAAGCTGTCTGCATTTATCATTGCACAAGCATTTCTAGAGAAATGCTTGTGCAATGTCGCCCCCTGCAGATTTGCAGTCCATCAGCCGCTAGCAGGAGGTGTCAATCAACCCGATTGTATGCGATTGGGCAGATTGCTCTACGCCGCCTCAGAGGTAGCGGACAAGTTAAGGAGCAGTGGTCTTAAGACCGCTGATTCTTAACTCCTGTATCCGGCAAGCCCGAAGGCTTGCACGTAAACAGGTGTATACAGCCACATTCGGGCTGTGATAAATCGGCCCCTATATTTCTTTGCTAATCTACAACTATTTAAAAGTTTTTTAATTTAAAAAATAAAATCTATGTATTGCTGATGTTCAGAAGTGATATTCCCAACAGTAATTACTCACCATATCTTAGGAAAGAAATTAAATCTATTCTTCAACATTTTTCTTGTAGTATTTCATTAATGCAATAACATAGCAAATGTACAACATTATTATAAAATATTAACTTTATGTGTTTTTATGAAAGTCTTGACAAAAACAAAATTTATGCTTACCTGATAAATGTATTTCTTTCCGGACATGGAGAGTCCACAACGTCATTCCAATTACTAGTGGGATATTCAACTCCTGGCCAGCAGGAGGAGGCAAAGAGCACCACAGAAAAGCTGTTAAGTGTAACTGCCTTACCCAGGACAACTGTTTTAAGTCCACGACATGCATAGGCTCAAACAGAGCCTGCTGTAAAACTTTAAGAACTAAATTAAGACTCTATGGGGGAGCAACAGGTTTAAACACAGGCCTGATTCTAACCAGGGCCTGTACAAAGGCTTGAACATCTGTTAGGTCTGCAAGACGTTTGCGCAAAAGGATAGATAACGCTGAAATCTGCCCCTTCAGAGAACTGACCGATAAACCCTTATCCAGTCCATCCTGACGAAAAGACAAAATCTGAGAAATCCTCACCCAGCTCCAGGAGAACCCCTTAGATTTGCACCAGTAAATATATTTACCCCATATCTTATGGTAAGTCTTTTGAGTAACCAGCTTTCGAGCCTGAATCATAGTGTCAATGACCGCTTCAGAAAAACCTTGTTTAGATAGAACTAGGCGTTCAATCTCCAAGCAGTTAGCTTCAGAATATCTAGGTTTAGATGGAGGAAAGGACCTCCAAGGAGGTAGAGATGACATCCTCACCAGATTCTTGAAACAAATCCTGTGAGGCCATGCAGGGGCTATTAGAATCACTGACACTCTCTCCTGTTTGATACAAGCCATGACTCATGGAAGGAGAGCAAACGGAGGAAACAGGTAAGCCAGAGAAAACCTCCAAGGAACCACTAGAGCATCTATTAGAACGGCCTAAGGATCTCTTGACCGTGAACCGTACTTTGGAACCTTGGCATTTTGGTGGGACGCCATCAGATCCAACTCCGGAACCCCCACTTGAGGTTTATCTGAGATAACATTTCCGGATGGAGAGCCCACACCCCGGGATGAAAGGTCTGCCTGCTCAGAAAATCTGCTTCCCAGTTGTCCACTCCTGGAATGTGGATGGCAGATAGGAGACAAT
Source organism: Bombina bombina (assembly GCF_027579735.1). Taxonomy (NCBI): domain Eukaryota; kingdom Metazoa; phylum Chordata; class Amphibia; order Anura; family Bombinatoridae; genus Bombina; species Bombina bombina. Next base: position 967,038,468 of record NC_069504.1, on the reverse strand, counting down.
CGTGGGCTTCTGCCCATTGCAGAATTCTAGTCACCTCCTTCATGGCTAAGGAACTCTGAGTCCCTCCCTGGTGGTTGATGTAAACCACTGAGGTGATGTTGTCCAATTGAAATCTTATAAACTGGACCAACAACAGTTGAGGCCACACTAATAGGGCATTGAAGATAGCTCTTAACTCCAAGATGTTTATGGGAAGAGAGGACTCCTCCTGAGACCACAGACCCTGAGCCTTTAGAGGGTCTGTGGACCTGACAGGCTGGTGTCTGTAGTCACAATTTCCCAGGAAGCTCTCAGAAAGCAAGTGCCCTGAAACAGATGTTCCTGTGACACTCACCACGAGAGAGAGTATCTTGTTAGAGGGTCCAGATTTATTCTTTGAGTTTAATCCTAATGATCTCCATTCCATTGACGGAGCATACAAAGCTGCAGCGGTCGTAGATAGAACCGAGCAAAAGGAATGATGTCCATGGATGCCACCATCAGTACAATCACCTCCATATGTTGGGCCACAGATGGATGAAAAGGAGACTGAAGAGAAAGACTGGAGGCAAGCATTTTGTCTTTTCTGACCACTGTCAGAAAAATCTTCAAGGACAGGGAATCTATTAGTCCCTAGGAAACTCACTTTGGTAGATGGAACAAGAGAACTTTTTTCCAAATTCACCTCCCATCCATGGGAATGAAGAAAAAACAACAGCATCTCTGTATGAGATTGGGCTAGTTTAAAAAGATGATGCCTGAACCAAGATGTCGTCTAGAAAAGGTGCTACAGCAATTGCCTGGGATCTGATCACAGCCAAAAGTGTCCCCAGAACCTTTGTGAATATTCTGGGAGCCGTGGCCAGACCAAATGGAAGTGCCACAAATAGGAAGTGCTTGTCCAGAAAGGCAAACCTCAGATACTGATGGTGTTCCCTGTGAATGGGAACGTAAAGGTATGCATCCTTCAGGTCTATGGTCGTTATAAACTGACCTTCCTGAATCAAAGGAAGACTGGAACGAATATTTTCCATCTTAAAAAATGGAAACCTGAGGTTTTTGTTTAGACACTTGAGGTCTAAAATGGGTCAAAAAGTTCCCACCTTTTTGGGAACCACAAATAGATTTGAGTAGAAGCCTAGACCCTGTTCTGCTAGAGGGACAGGAACAATAACTCCCAGAGAGAATAGGTCTTTTACACAGTTTAAGAAGGCTTCCTTCTTTATTTGGTTTGAGGATAGTTTTGACAGGAGACATCTGCCCCTGGGAGGGCAAGACTTTAATCCCATTCTGAAACCCTGAGATACTATGTCCACTGCCCAAGGGTCTGGGACATCGCGTATCCAGGCTTAACGAAAAAGGGAAAGCCTGCCCCCCACCTGTTTCAAACTGGAATCGGGGCGGAACCTTCATGCTGATTTAAAGTCAGCAGAAGACTTCTTGTTTTTTTTCCCTTATTCCAGGGCTGGTTGGATTTCCAAGAAGATCTGGGTTGATCTGGTTGATCATTCAATTATTAGTGGGAATATCACGCTTGGCCAGCAGGAGGAGGCAAAGAGCACCACAGCAAAGCTGTTAAGTGTCACTCCCTATCCATAATCCCCAGTCACTCGACCGAAGGAAAATGGAAAAGGAATAACACAAAGGTGTAGAGGTGTCCGAAGGTTAGTAAAAAAAAAAAATTCTTAATAAAGGGTGGGGCTGTGGACTCTCCATATCTGGAAAGAAATTTATCAGGTAAGATAAATAGGATATGGAGAGTCCACGACATCATTCAATTTCTAGTGGGAACCAATACCCAAGCTAGAGGACACATAATTAACAGGGAGGGAGAACAAGAGAGGCAGATCTAAACTGAAGGCAGCAACGCTTGAAGAACCTTTCTCCCAAAAGAGGCCTCAGCTGAGGCAAAAGTATCAAATTTGTAAAATTTTGAAAAAGTATGCAGAGAGGACCAAGTTGCTACCTTGCAAATCTGTTCCACAGAAGCTTAATTTCTGAAAGCCCAGAAGAGGAGACAGCCCTAGTGGAATGAGCTGTAATTCTCCAGCAGTGTCCAGCAGTCTCAAAAGCAAAACAAATTATACTTCTCAACCAGAGGGAAAGAGAAGTAGCAGTAGCCTTTTGACCTTACGCTTTCCTGACAAACAAACAGGGCAGAAGACTTGTGAAAATCCTTAGTCACCTGTAGGTAGAATTTCAGAGAACGCACAACATCCAAGTGTAATGCTTATGGGATACTCCTCTATTGGATCGAACTCGCCAGTAGTCTTGTTATCCCGGCATTGAGCCGGAAAGATAGGGAATATCCCAGAGCAGATAATATTAGACAAATGAGGAGAGTGGCACTCACCACAGGCAGGACAGCACAAGGCAAATTACGAGAATGGTCAGGCAGGCAGGATTCGGCAACAGTAAAACAGTCCAAGGACAAACCACTAGAATGGTCAGGCAGGCAGGGTTTGGCAACAATAAATAAGTCCAGCAATTCGGGGTTAAACAGGTAGCGTAGTGAGACAGGCAGAGTTCAGCAACAATATATTAGTCAGTAATGCAGGGGTTAACCAGGTAGCCTAGTGAGACAGGCAGGGTACAGCAACAATATATGAGTAAGTAATGCAGGGGTTAACCAGGTAGCGTAGTGAGAAAGGCAGGGTTCTGCAACAATATATCAGCCCAGCAATTCAGGGGTTAACCAGGTAGCATAGTGAGACAGGCAGGGTTCAGCAACAATATATCAGCCCAGCAATTCAGGGGGTAACCAGGTAGCGTAGTGAGACAGGCAGGGTTCAGCAACAATATATCAATCCAGCAATTCAGGGGTTAACCAGGTAGCGTAGTGAGACAGGCAAGGTTATTATCATTATTATTAACGGTTATTTGTAGAGCGCCAACAGATTCCGGGTTCAGCAACAATATAACAGTCCAGCAACAATATAACAGTCTATCACTCCCAGGAGTACACGAAATAGCACCTATACTTCTGCAATGACAGATCGTTTGCTGCCAGTTTAAATAACTGGAGGATTGGTGCCACAAGACAGGTCAGCATTAGGAGCATGCGGCGATGACATCAGTGCCGCACGCATACAGAGACGACACAGTCCTAGGCAATGAGCAAGAGGAAGACGCCGCAACCCTAGCAACGGTGCGGCATGACATAGCCCCCTCCTCTAGGGTTCCCTCCAGGAACCAGAGTCGGCTTCAAAGGATGAGCAGCATGGAATCTGGAGACCAAAGATGGAGCATGCACATCATGGGCAGGAACCCAGGAACGATCTGCTACGGAGTAACCCTTCCAATGTATCAGATACTGCAGTTGTCTGCGCTTGTATCTGGAGTCCAGAATCTTAGCTACTTCATATTCAGGGTCACCATGAATCAAGAGCGGAGGAGGAGGAGCTCAGAACCGGGTATATTTTCTCTTGATATACGGTTTAAGTAGTGAGATGTGGAAGACTGGATGTATGCGTAGGGTTTTTGGCAAGGACACTTTGTAGGCAATAGGAGACAGTCTTTTCCGGCCCCAATTTGTGACAGGGTTGATGTAGATGAATGTGTCAAGTGGAGATCCAAACATGTTCACCCACTGGGATGGCACGTACAGAAGCCCTATGACGATCAGCAAACTTCTTATATCTAGAGACAGCTGAACACAGCTGAGAGCGAATACGTTGCCAATGTGTGGTGAGTTCAGTGACGTGTCGGTCTGCGGCAGGGACATCAGTGGGCTGAGCTGAAAGAGGAAAGACACAAGGTTGATACCCTGCTGCTGATTAAAATGGAGAACATCGAAGAGAAGAGTGCCAATGAGTGTTTCTTGCCAGCTCAGCTAGTGGTAGCAATTCAGACCAGTTGGTATGGTGAGCGTTGACAAAGGCTCTAAGGTAGGCTTCAAGATCCTGGTTTGTTCTCTCAGTTAGTCCATTGGTCTGAGGATGGTAGCCAGACGACAAGGAAACAGTGGTTCTAATCAACTTACAAAGGCTCCCCAGAAGGCAGAGATGAACTGTGGACCTCTGTCGGAAACAATATTTACAGGAATGCCATGAGGTCGCACCACATGCAAGAGAAAAAGAGAGGACAATTCCTGAGCAGAAGGTAGTTTGGTTAAAGGTACAAAGTTAGACAATCTGGAAAAGCGGTCCACCACAACCCAGATAACTGTATGGTGTTTGGAAGAAGGAAGGTCCACAATGAAGTCTATTGTGATACGTGTCCAGGGTCGTTTGGGAATGGACAATGGTCAGAGCAAGCCAGGAGGCAAGGATCCGAGAGTCTTGTTGGCTGCACAAGTTGTGCAGGCTTTCACATAATCCTGAGCATCAGATTTCATAGTAGGCCACCATACATGTTGGGAAAGATGCTTAAAAGTCTTATTCGAACCAGGATGTCCTGATAGTTTGCTATCATGAGCCCAGGCTAGTACAGGGATACGTAGGTTCAGAGGTACAAAGAGGATATTGGAGGCCATGGGGGCACCAGGAGGTTTACTAGACTGGGCACGTTGCAATCTTTGCAGAAGGGTGGTACTGAGTTGAGCAATCACACAGGAGGGGGGTATGATGTGTTCAATAGGAGCTTCTGAGGAATCACTTGAGTGAGGAACTGACGGGAAAGGGCATCCACTTTCTTGTTCTTGGTCCCAGGAAGATAAGAGACCACAAAGTAAAATCGGGAAAAGAACAAGGCCCATCTGGCCTGTGGAGGATTGAGTCGATGAGCAGTTTCTAGGTAAGTTAGATTATTGTGGTCGGTGAGGATCTGAATATGATTGGCGGTGCCCTCTAACCAGTGACGCCATTCAGTCAAGGCCATCTTAATGGCTAAGAGTTCCCAATTACACACATCGTAGTTCCTCTCAGCAGGAGTAAAACGTTTAGAGAAAAAGGCTACAGGGTGTGACTTGGAAGTCAAAGGGTCCCTTTGGGTAAGAACTGCTCCAGCCCCTATCTAGTAGGCATCAACCTCTAAAGTGAACTGTAGGTCAGGATCGGGATGGCGGAGCACAGGAGCTGGACAAAAAAAAACTTTTTCAGACAAGAAAAGGATTTTAAGGCCTTAGGAGGCCAATGTTTGCAGTCTTTGTTCCGTTTTGTCAATTCAGTGAGAGGAACGACTGTTTGAGAAAAGTTCTTTATAAACTTGCGGTAATAATTGGAGAACCCCAAAAAACTCTGCAATTTTTTTAAAGAGGTAGGTTGAGGCCATTCTAGTACAGCGGTGAGTTTAGCAGGATCCATGGCAAAACCTTCCTTCGAGATGACATATCCAAGGAATTGGATCTGGACTTGATCAAACTCACATTTTTCTAGCTTGGCTACCAAAGAATTACCTCTGAGATGAAGAAGCACCTGTGATGCTCCTCTAAAGTGGAAAAGAAAACAAGGATATCATCCAGATAAACTATGACAGTGCTGTTGAGGAGATCACGGAAGATGTCGTTGACAAATGCCAGGAAGACTGCAGGGGCGTTACACAGTCCAAAGGGCATTACAAGGTATTCGTAATGCCCCGATCTTGTGTTAAAGGAGGTTTTCCATTCATGGCCTGGAGAGATGCAAATCAAATTATATGGCCCACGTAAGTCCAATTTAGTGAAAAAGAGAGCAGCCTGGAGTGAGTCATACAGTTCAGTGATCAATGGTATGGGATAGCGATTCTTGATGGTTATGTTGTTCAAGGCCCTGTAGTCTATGCAGGGTCTTAGCCCACCATCCTTCTTTCTGACCAAAAAAAAAAGCCGGCTCCAGCAGTAGAGGAAGAAGGGTGAATGAAACCTTTAGCTAGGTTCTCTTGGATGTACTCCTCCATGAATTTGGTTTCAGCCTTGGAGAGTGGATACATCCTGCCTTTAGGAAGTGCTCCGGGAAGGAGGTCGATCTTGCAGTCATAGGGACTGTGGGGTGGCAGCACGTTGGCTGCCTTTTTCTCAAACACATCTGCAAAGTCTGCATATCCTGAAGGAAGGATGGAAGGAGTCTGGATGCTGGCTATGGGAATGCAGAGTAGAGGAGTGACTTTAGCAAGGCAGGAGTGGAAACAGGAGGCACCCCAAGAAGCCAGTTGTCCTTCATCTCAGTCAAACTGTGGATTGTGTAAGCGAAGCCAAGGAAAATCAAGGATGACAGGCTGAGCTGGGAAATGAATGACCTCAAACTGGAGCTGTTCAGTATGAAGAACACCCATGGTCAGGGTCAGGGGTGCTGACTCAAAATGGATCAAGCTTGATCCAAGGGGGGTGCCATCCAGAGTAGTTATCTTGAGACAATATCTTTTCTGTAGAAGAGGAAGACCAGCTTGAATCATAAAACGGTGATCAAGGAAGTTTCCAGCTGCCCCAGAATCAATGAAGGCTTGAGTGAGGACAGTATTCTGAAGGAAGGTAAGGGTAACAGGTACCAGGATCCGAGAGGAGTGAGGGGATTTGGTAGAATTCATGTTTAGAGGTACCCCTGTGTTATCCTCTAAGCATTGGCTTTTCCCGGCCGAATGTCACAGTCCTTTAGTTGGTGGGATTTAGAGCCACAATAAAAGCACAGCCTCAGTCTCCTTCTTCTCTGTCTTTCAGACTCCGAAGGTTTGAAGGAGGAGAGATCCATGGGACAGAAAGCACTTACCAATATAGCGGTCCGGCAGTGAGACGACTCACACCATGTGAAAGGACGCCACTCCTTACAGAGACCTGTGGAAAAATAAAGAACAGAGTAAACCTACTCTGGCTTTCTATACTAGGGAAGCAACATGTTAGCAAAACGTAGTGAGGCCCACCTCACACGTTCCTAACTGCTTTAAAGTCACCACAACCTTACTGAAAAGATTAACATGGACTACGGCTATACCCAATCCTTGAAAAGGGGAAAGAACAGAGTAAACCTACTCTGGCTTTCTATACTAAATAAAATCTTACTTGAAGCAAAGGAAACATAAATTATGACTTACCCGCTAATTTCCTTTACTTCGATACAGGGAGAGTCCACAGCTGCATTCATTACTTGTGGGAATACAGAACCTGGCCACCAGGAGGAGGCAAAGACACCCCAGCCAAAGGCTTAAATACCTCCCCCACTTCCCTCATCCCCCAGTCATTCTGCCGAGGGAACAAGGAACAGTAGGAAAAATATCAGGGTGAAAAAGGTGCCAGAAGAAAAACAACTTAAATTTAGGGATGTCCACCGGAGAGCACGGGCAGGAGCTGTGGACTCTCCCTGTATCAAAGGAAAGGAAATTATCTGGTAAGTCATAATTTATGTTTTTTTAAATACAGGGAGAGTCCACAGCTGCATTCATTACTTGTTGGAAATTATACCCACGCTACAGAGGACACTGAATGCTAATGGGAGGGTACAAAGAAGAGGCGGCCCAACCTGAGGGCACCACAGCCTGAAAGAAAACCAAACTCCCAAGGCTTCCTTGACAGAAGCAAAAAATAAAAGATAAGAATGTCAGGAGGACCAAGTAGCCGCCCAACAATCAGAACCATAGGATCTCATGTCAGAGACCCCAAAAAGATGTCACTTTACTCGAACTGAGCCATAAACCTCTGAGGAGGCTCGTGTCCCACTGTCTCCTAAAGCCAGCGAAAAACACTCCTCCACCAGCAAAGAGTAAGGTATCAGCTTCCAAAACCCTGCACTCCCCAGATACGATAACATAACGGAAAACACTGTCTATTCTGATGAAGCCTGAGAGAAACCTTAAGGTAAGATTCCCCCAAAACAGAAGAACCTCTTCCAATTTGGACAAAGAATATGACAATCCTAGGGAGAAAAAACTTGGATAGTCTTATTAGAAAGGAAACCACAATAAGGAAGAACGTATTGCAAAGTGCAACACAGAAGCTGGAAACATGATACGTAGTAAAAACAATCTACCAATGAAATGGGTCCTTGAATAATAATTCAACCATCTCCTGTACAGGTACAAAGGTAACCCAATGCAACTCCTGAAGGATAAATCCAACCCCAAAATGAGCAAGGAATTGACTTGCCAGCCCAGTCGCAGGCAGAGCCCTAGCAAAAACAACTGAACACCTAGAAGAACAATGAACCTCCAGAACTGGAGCACAAACAGAAAGCAAAAAAACTACTTGCGAAAACACATACCAGAGAAAGGAACCACAGCTGGTAACCAGAGAAAGGAACCACAGCTGGTAACTATCTGCAACCTTTCACTTGCCAGGCAGCTAAACTAACCAACAGGCTATCTTTGCAGGCAGCTCCTTCGAACAACTAGTAAGACAAGCCCTTCACCAACTCATTCTAGAGGGGAAGAATAATACTCCAGGATCCAGAAGAGAGACAGGACAAGCTAGCTCCTCTCAACAAGAAAAGAGATTCCTCCATGCCTAAAATAGGTGACGAGGAACCAGGTATAAGCTGAGTGAAAAGCCTGAAAACCTTTCAGACAAAACCTTCTCTCGGCTAGGTCCAAGTGACCCCACGCACTACGCCCCGGAACAAAAAGATCCCAGGCTGCAAAGAGACCCTGACCCTGTAGATTAAGGATACTCCAGCTGGGATTACGAACTTGCGGGCAAAAATGGAGCAACAGTCTCACTGATGCCCACTCCAGATAGGGTTGAGCCATTCTCGAAAAAGAGTTACATGGCAGAAAAGAAGAAGGTTAAAATAGACCTCCTCAGGATTAAGAAAACTGCCACAGCAGGAATCAAACTGCAAGCCTACAGCTTGCTAGGCCAGAAACTAATCCCCTAGGCCACTTAGTACAGCAGATTTCAACTGAGAAATTTGATCTGCTTTCTTCAGATACACATTCAAAACTTCTGGATAGTAAGATCAAATGGAAGATCGTAAGGAACATCTGTTCCCGGAAGAGCATGCTCAGAGAATGGATTGCTGGCAAAGGCCGTAGTGGGCCTCTGCCCACCACCATTTTCGAGACCCTCCCGTCTACGCAGGAGGAAGTCACTAACTCAGAAATAATAATAATGAGTTAATAATAATCCCGACTGGCATGGACACAGAAGACCAGACCTTAGAGCCAAATGCTCAACTGCAAAACCCCCTAAGGATGATTGGAAAGAAAATCATAATTCACATACCCCAGAAAACACTCTCTCCCTGCTGACAGGAAAGATACCAAGACAAAACTGCCCCAGGGAACTAGGATAACAATTCCCAACACCGTGAAATCTGGATCGAACACTGGAGAACAAGTCCCCAACCAGTAACCCACAAGGACTCTAGAAAGAGTCAAGAACCCAAGCCATGTTGAAGACACGGCCTGGGCTGAATTAAAACAGTGCCAACTATGACCTGTAGGTGAAATGGAGGGAAGAACCTGATGAAGTAAATTTAACTTTGTAAGCTCTAAAGCAAAGAACCTTCCTGTCCGAAATACCAAACCGCATCCAAAGGATCCAACCTGGTGTCAACACCAGAAATCAGGTCAAGGTCCACCTTTGAGGATGGAACTGGCAGGAAGAAATCCCAATAGGACTACTGAATACGCTCAACTTATTTATAAAAAAAAGCTGTCAAAAAGCACCGCACCAAGTACGGGGCGATGAGCAGCGGACTGTTGTTAACTAACAGTCATCGATCTCGCTGCTATTTGGCTTTTTCCCAAATTTGTTTATACCCTGTCACTAAACGCTGCCACTATACTAATATTTTTAACCCCTATCCCGCCACTCCTGGACCATGCCACAACTAAATAGAGTTACTAATATCCATCCTGCTGCTCCCGGAGCCCACCGCAACTCTAATAAAGTTATTAACCCCTATCCCTCCTCTCCCGGACCCTTCCGCAACTAAATAAATGTATTAACCCCTATCCCGCCGCTCCCGGAGCCCACGGCAACTAAATAAAGTTATTAACCCACATCCCGCTGCTTCCGGAGTCCACCGCAACTCTAATACATTTATTAACCCCTATCCCCCACTCCCAGACCCCTCTGCAACTAAATAAATGCATTAACCCCTAAACCCCTGGCCTCCCACATCACAACCACTTACTAAACCTATTAACCCCAAAACCGCCAGCCCCCCACATCATCATAAATTAAATTAAGCTATTAACCTCTAAACCTAACAACCCACTAACTTTACATTAAATATTAACTCATCCCTATCTTATAATAAATGTAAACTTACCTTTAGAATTAAAATAAACTATATTAAACTATTAATTAACTTACCCTAACTATTATCCTAAAATTATATTAAACTATATTAAACTACTAATTAACCTACCCTAACTATGATACTAAAATTACATTAAACTACCAAATAAATTAACTATATTACATATTTAAAAACCTAAACCTACTCAAGTTATTAAAATCTACTATAAAGAATTACCAACTTACAAAAAAATAACAACTAAGTTACACAAAATAAAAAATAAATTATCAAATATTTAAACTAATTACACCTAATCTAATAATCTAATAGCCTTATCAAATAAAAAAGCCCCCCAATATAAAAAAAAAAAAAACCTAGCCTACAATAAACTACCAATGGCCCTTAAAAGGGCCTTTTGTGGGGCATTGCTCGAACGAAATAAGCTCTTTTAATTGTAAAATAAAATACAAACACCCCCCCAAAATGAAAAACCCACCACCCACGCAACCAAACCCCCTAAATAAAAACCTATCTAAAAAACCTAAGCTCCCCATTGCCCTGAAAAGGGATTTTGTATGGGTATTGTGCTTAAAAGGGTATTTAGCTATTTTTCAGCCCAAAGTCCCTAACCTAGAATTAAAACCCACCCAATAAACCCTTAAAAAAAACTTACACTAACCCCCTGAGATCCACTTACAGTTTTCGAAGACCGGACATCCATCCTCATCCAAGCAGCAGAAGTCCTCCTCGAAGCCGGCAGAAGTCTTCATCCAGACGGCATCTTCTATCTTCATCCATCCGGCGCAGTGCGGCTCCATCTTCAAGACATCCGGCACGGATCATCCTCTTCTTCCGACGTCTCTTGAGAAATGAAGTTTCCTTGAAATGACATCATCCAAGATCGCATCTCTTACATTCCGATGGGCTGTTAGAATTCTATCAGCCAATTGGAATTAAAGAGGAAAAAATCCTATTGGCTGTTGCAATCAGCCAATAGGATTGAGCTTTCATCCTATTGGCTGATCCAATCAGCCAATAGGAGTGAGCTTGCATTCTATTGGCTATTCCAAACAGCCAATATAATTGGATCAGCCAATAGGATGAAAGATTAAACCTATTGGCTGATTGCAACAGCCAATAGAATTTTTCCCCTTTATTTCCGACTGGCTGATAGAATTCTATCAGCCAATCGGAATGTAAGAGACGCCATCTTGGATGACGTCATTTAAAGGAAACTTCATTCTTCAAGAGACATCGGAAGAAGAGGATGCTCCGCGCCAGATGTCTTGAAGATGGAGCTGCTCCGCGCCAGATGGATGAAGATAGAAGATGCCGTCTGGATGAAGACTTCTGCCGGCTTCGAGGAGGACTTCAGCCCACTTGTATGAAGACTTCTGCTGGCTTCGCTGAGGACTTCTGCCGCTTGGATTAGGATGTTGTCCAGTCTTCGAAAACTGTAAGTGGATCTTTGGGGGTTAGTGATAGGTTTTTTTAAGGGCTTATTGTGTGGGTTTTAATTTTAGGTTAGGGACTTTGGGCTGAAAAAGAGCTAAATGCCCTTTTAAGGGCAATACCCAGGGCAATGGGGAGCTTAGGTTTTTTAGATAGGTTTTTATTTGGGGGGTTTGGTTGTGTGGGTGGTGGGTTTTACTGTTAGGGGGTTGTTTGTATTTTATTTTACAGGTAAAAGAGCTGATTTCTGTGGGGCAATGTCCCACAAAAGGCCCTTTTAAGGGGCATTGGTAGTTTAGTGTAGGCTAGGGTTTTTTTATTTTGGGGGGCAATTTTATTTTGATAGGGCTATTAGATTAGGTGTAATTTGTTTAAATATTTGATAATTATTTTTTTATTTTGTGTAACTTAGTTGTTGTTTTTTTTGTACCTTAGTAATTCTTTATAGTAGATTTAAATAACTTGAGGAGGGTTAGGTTTTTAAATATGCAATATAGTTAACTTAATTGGTAGTTTAATGTAATTTTAGTATAATAGTTAGGGTAGGTTAATTAGCAGTTTAATATAGTTTATTTTAATTCTAAAGGTAAGTTTAAATTTATTATTAGATAGAGATGAGGTAATATTTAATGTAAAGTAGGTTTAGGGGTCAATAGCTTAATTTAGTTTATGGTGATATGGATGGCTTGCGGTTTAGGGGTTAATAGGTTTAGTAAGTTGTAGTGATGTGGGAGGCCAGGGGTTTAGGGGTTAATACATTTATTTAGTTGCGGCGGGGTCCGGGAGCAGAGGGATATGGGTTAATAACTTTATAAAGAGTTGTGGTGGGTGGCGGGATAGGGGTTAACATATTTATTTAGTTGCAGCGGGGTCCGGGAGTGGCGGGATAGGGGTTAATATATTTAGTTGATGCGGGGTCCAGGAGTGGCGGGATAGTGGTTAATATATTTATTTAGTTGCGGCGGTGTCGGGGAGTGGTGAGATAGGGGTTAATAACATTATGTAGGTGGCAGCGATGTCGGGGCAGCAGATTAGGGGTGTTTAGACTCAGGGAACATGTTAGGATGTTAGGTGTAAACGTAATTTGTTTTCTACCATAGTAATCAATGGGATATCTGGCAGCAGCGAACATAAGCTTTCGCTGCTTTCAGACTCCCATTGATTCCTATGGAATCCGCGGGCCTCAAGGGTGGCAGATTGAAAACCAGGTACCCTGGGCCTGAATAGTGGCAAGTCTACCTGTTAGAAGTTTGGTAACTTGCAAAAGTTGTCAGATAGTGCCGAATTTGTATTCAGAACATCTGTAATGACGTAAGCATCGATCTGTGTCAGATTAAGACCGGCGGATCGTATGTTACGTCACAGATTTCAACTTTTGCCGGTCTGTAGGCTTTGATAAATGGGTTGAATCAAGCTTGCCACAATTACGCTGTGGAATTCCAGCGTATTTGTGGTTGACGGCTTGATAAATATCCCTCTTTCCCAGCCGGAGGAATCAAATCAGGCGATTCCGACCCCAGAGGTTCTACCTCTGAAGCCTCAGAGGGAACCGCACCCCCAGATGACAGATCTGGCACAATCGTCATTTTACACGACGGCCCATGTGTAGGAGAGCACGGATCAACCCTTTGCTTGCCTGTAGGTGGAAGAGGTAAACTCACTAATGCCATAGAGATGGCCATGCGAAAACACGCAGTAACTTCCGGTGGAAAAAAGTCTCCCTCAGACGAAGGAAAAATGGCACTTAGGGGAACTGCATGTGTAGGATAAGATTCTAGGGAACGCACCTCATGGGACGAGGAATCCTCAGAGGTAGAGGGCTCAGTGGTCTCTAACATCTCAACATTGTTAGAAGGGAACACTCTATTGCGGCATACAGAACATAATTAAGCAGGCTGGTCTACCCGCTCCTCCTCACAACATACACAGGTATCAAAATCTGTATCAGAGAAATCCTTTAGAATATCAGACACCTCCATAATTCTCATTAAAAGTTTTAGACAAAAAAAACAAATAGCACCTACACCCCCAATGGCTGGGGCACTCACCACCTCCTATGACCCAGACAGGTAGAGAATTAACTCTTCTCCGCAGCCACTCTGCCAGGAATCGGAAATGGACAATGAGACGTGACTACTTCCAGTCACATGGTGCCTCATGCAGGACCTCCCCTGCTAGGAAAAGCGTGCCAGCTTAATAAAACTGTGCAGCTCTATAACCTGTATGTTCTGTATCAGTTTAAGAGCCTAAAATGTCTCCTTACACATATACAGTCAAAATCAAATAGCAAACATTATTTAAAAGACTCCACTGTTCAATAATCCCCCTCAGGAGATATTAACCCTTGATTCCATAAAGGTAAAGGAGTCCCACTGAGACCTTGTCTTCTATCGTTAACATGTGTGTATAAAATTAAACAATCTTACCGGAATCCAAGCCGTGGAACAGCAACATGGTTCTTAAAGTTTGACAGATAGTAGCAGCCCCTCTGACATGGACTTGAGTGAAGAAAGCAAGCAGCGATACTCGTCAACGCTGATTGCTTATAGGAGCGGTTAATCTGAGTCTGGATGGTTTTGAAGAAAGTCTCTCCCTGCATTTCCAGACTCTAACTTTCATCAATGATCTCACTGAGAGGCTGACAAGACTACTTAAAACTCCAGTTCCATCCTGAAGGGCAGGTACCCCTCATAAGGAACTACTCCGAAAAAACTTCCGACACTTCTCTGCCAACCTCCTGTGATGAAAGTCAAAGAATGACTGGGGGATAAGGGAAGTGGGGGAGGTCTTTAAGCCTTTGGCTGGGGTGTCTTTGCCTCCTCCTTGCGGCTAGGTTCTATATTTCCACAAGTAATGAATGCAGTTGTGGATTCTCCCTGTATTTAGAAGGAAATCCAATTTTCTTCAGACACTAAAAACTTCCCCACCTCCATGCACCAAGGCAAAGAGAATGACTGGGGTCTGTGGGAAGGGAAGTGATACTTAAGAGCTTTGCTGTGGTGCTCTTTGCCTCCTCCTGCTGGCCAGGAGTGATATTCCCAACAATAATTGATGACGTCGTGGACTCACCATATCTTAGGAAAGAAAGACACCACTACTCTACTGAAGAGATTGACGTAGACTCAAAATCCTAAACCCAAATCCTTGCTTGCAGGGAAAAGTACCCAAAAAAGGAATTAATTTCTTCATACACCAAACTTAACCTCCTCCTTTGAAAGAGGCAAAGAGAATGACTGGGAATTATGGGCAGGGGAGTGACACTTAACAGCTTTGCTGTGGTGCTCTTTGCCTCCTCATGCTGGCCAGGAGTGATATTGCCACTATTAATTGAATGTTGTCGTGGACTCTCCATATCTTAGGAAAGAAAGTAACTTTTAGACAAAAAATACCTCAGATTGCCTGATGTTTCTACTGCCAAATTTAATACCTCTCTAGTAATAGGATTGGAGTCCTGAATGCTCAGAAATATGATCCGTTTTCGTAGACACCAAATGCAGCCTTCACTTGAAGAGCTGAATACTTCTTTGTATCAGTTTGGTTGCAACGGCACCGCTCCGCTAAACCAAAAGTGTGGGTGTCTTCTCTGCAAAGAATAAAAGGTGCCAGTTTACTGCTTGCAAAAAAATGCATTACAGTATACAAGAGCCAGGCTACTACAAGTAAAAGCATTGCCTTGTTCACAAGTCCTAACAACCCAAAGCCTCAAACATTGGGGCATATTTATCAAGCTCCGATTGGAGCTTGATGCCCCGTGTTTCTGGCAAGCCTGCAGGCTCGCCAGAAACAGCAGTTATGAAGCAGCGGTCACAAAGACCGCTGCTCCATAACCTGTCCGCCTGCTCTGAGCAGGCGGACAGACATCGCCGGAAATCAACCCGATCGAGTATGATCGGGTTGATTGACACCCCCCTGCTGGCAGCCTATTGGCCGCGAGTCTGCAGGGGGCGGCATTGCACCAGCAGCTCTTGTGAGCTGCTGGTGCAATGCTGAATACCACGAGCGTATTGCTCGCCGTATTCAGCGAGGTCCGATAGACCTTGATAAATAGAGGCCCTTGTCTCATAGAAATAATAAAAAAGGTTGTCCCTTACAATCTCACATCCCAGCCAATTGAGAGAACTCTGTCTCTCCAATCTCATACCTCGGAATATATTATTATGTGCCAATAAAATTGTCCCCATATGAATCCTCTTAGAAATAAAGGATTATTATGTTTGTTAGAAAACAAAAAAAATGAATCAGGAAGGAGGATTAACCCCATAAGTGCTGTTGCCCTCCGTTACCTAGAAGGCAAAGTCACTTACCTTAGATCCCCCTGCATAAAAGATGCTGATCCTCAAGGTGTGGCAGGCACTACGCTCTCTGTCATGGACCAAGTAGGAAAAGAAAGAACAGAGTAAACAAATCTGGCTTTCCACAAAGGGGTAGTTAAGTGTTAAAAGTAAAGCAAATGACTTCCTCACCGCCTTTTAACTGCTAAAAGCCCCCACTACTCTTACTCAAGAGATTGATGTAGACACAGCTAGACCCCAATCCTTGCTTGCAGGGAAAAATACCCATAAAAGGATTAAACTCTTCAGACACTAACTTTGCATAACCTCCATTGACAGAGGCAAAGAGAATAACTGGGGGTTATGGGTAAGGCAGTTACACTTAACAGCTTTGCTGGGGTACTCTTTGCCTCCTCCTGTTGGCCAGGAGTTTAATATCCCACTAGTAATTGGAATGACATTGTTGACTCTCCATGTCATTCATAGGAAAGAAATCTCAGTTGACCTATAACAGTCAATCAAAATTCTCTGTCTTTTATCAGTGCTCTATATTTCTGAGAATGATAGCTTGGAAGTCTATAGTGGAAAATCATTTCTTAAAGATAAGCATCTCTTGCATATTAAAGTAGGAAGTTATTTCTGTAATAAATGAAGATTTGATACATGCACATTAAAGGATAGCTAAGAAGAAATGCTCACAGGTAATATTCTGTATCCATTTCTGCACAATGTATCTATAAATGTGAACACAGATTTTTTCTTCCCTTTTCTTTGTCTTCCTTTTTAGATTAAAGAGACCTTTGTCCCTTTAGATTCTATTAGTAGCTTGATCTAGCAATGCTACAGGCTCTGTCCTACAAACTCCTACGAGAGAAGTCCTTAGCAGTTCAGAGCGCCTCTGGGATCTTGCATGGCTGCAAGGTGTAGCACATTATACAATTTTTCTTTTGTCTTTTTTATGCTAGCTGTTTAATTGCTGTGTGGTCTTTTTGTGCTTAGCTATCCCTCTTCATGTTCCCCATTGAATTTAGATGTAAAAGGAGACTCTCTTTTATACTTAATGTTTTTTTTCCCAATGTAAATTTGAGCCCTAGAAACTGCTGTATGCTAGCTTATGTCTGCTGTCAGAATGTGTTTGTATTGTGCTTTTATCTTTGAATATCTTATAAGGCTTCAAATTAATGGTACACTCCCACTTAGCAGCAAAAATGAGCTGTGTGTTGTTTTGTTTTGTCATATTGTATTTGCATAGTCAGCTTTATTTCATAAGTAAAATCAGACTTTTATATTTTTTCAGAACACATATAAAGTAATGATTATGTGTAACACTTTTACTCTACTCCAGAGTGACATTCATGACACAATTTACTTGTAAAGTACCACCATATTGTTTTATAAAAAAACTAAAGTACCGCCATATTGTTTTCTAAAAAATCTAAAGAACCACCATGTTGTTTTATAAAAAAAAATAAAGTACCACCATATTGTTTTATAAAAACACTAAAGTACCACCATATTGTTTTATATAAAAAAACTAAAGTTCCACCATATTGTTTTATAAAAAAAACTAAAGTACCACCATATTGTTTTATAAAAACACTAAAGTATCACCATATTGCTTTATAAAAAAAACTAAAGTTCCACCATATTGTTTTTCAAAAAATCTAAAGTACCACCATATTGGTTTATAAAAAAACTAAAGTACCACCATATTGTTGTATAAATAATAGAGGGATGTTAATATTATAGTAACATAGTAGATGAGGTTGAAAGAAGACAGTAAAGTAAAAATTAATCTTTCAGGATTCAGATAGATGATGCAATTTTAAACAACCATCCAATTTATTTCATGCTTTGAATACATGTGCCATCTCCATAACCGCGTCTATATGGGCAGATTTTTTTTTTTCAGCCAGTGATCCCTGTTGTTTTCTGTAGATCGTCGAGACAAAAAGGCAATTTCTTGTGTCTTTAACGATCTCTCTTTTCATCAGGACAATTTGTGCGATTTGATACGATCGGGATGATTGACAGAAGCTTTTTGCGGCCAATTGGCTGCCAGTAAGCAGGGGGCGGTATTGCATAAGCTTTTCCGGTGAAACGCTTGTGCAATGATAAATGTGAACCGCGCATGCTGTCCACCTGCAACGATATCCAGTGGACATGATTTCATACAGGGAATCATGTCTGCTTGACATTTGATAAATGGAGTTCTTTGTCTGAACCCTTACTTCCATGTCCCTTTAAGGTTTAGAAGTTGATTTTAAAGGTTAAGATTAAAGTTAGGGCTAGGTTAACAATATTCTACTGTGTTTTCAACATTGTGATTACAAAATATTTCATTGTCAGAAAAAAATCCCTTCATGATCAGTATCTAAATTCAGATAGTAAAACCTTTAAATTTTGAAATTACTCAAACAACTGCATAAAATTGTTTGATTTTTTTTTTTTTTTTTTTACAGTGGGACAACATTTTCCTATTATAAGGATAAACATTAAAGGGACATGATTCAGATTTGGCATATATTTTATACATCTTTCAACTGTGCTTCAATTTTTTATATTTGCTTAATTCTCTTGGTATCCTTTGTTGAAAGAGCAGCAACACACTGCAGTCAAGAGACATATATGTGAAGCCGCCATTGAGCAGCTAGCTCCAAGTAGTGCATTGCTGCTCCTGAGCCTATCTAGGTATGCTTTTCAACAAAGGATACTAAGAGAATTAAGCAAATTAGATAAAATAAGTTAAATGAAAAGTTGTTTAATATTGTGTAATCTATGTGAGTGATGAAAGTTTACTTTTGACTCTCTCTTTAAATGTTTCCAATGCAATGCAAAATTCAATTTTTGACTATCTCTCTTAAAGGGACATTAAACCTACATTTTTTCTTTCATGATTCAGATAGAGTATACCATTTTAAACAAGTTTCTAATTTACTTTATTTATCTAATTTGCTTCATTCTCTTGATATTTATTCTTTCCTGAAAAGCATATCTAGATAGGCTCAGTAGCTTCTGATTGGTGGCTGCACATAGATGCCTCATGTGATTGGCTCACCAATGTGCATTGCTATTTCTTTAACAAAGGATATCTAAATATTGCAGCAAATTAGATAATAGAAGTAAATTGGAATGTGGTTTAAAACTGTATTCTCTATCTGAATCATTAAAGAAAATATTTGGGTTTAATGACCCTTTAAGTGCAAACTAACATGTTCAGAATAATAATATTGTGAATATTGCAGAAAGTATTGTCATGAGATTATTACAGTCAAAATATTTCAGTTATCTTACCTTTATGTTGATGTTGCATGTCAGACATTTTAAAAACCAGGCCAAGGATTAGGGCTGAGCTGAAAGCCTACATGATAATCCACTACGTCAGAACAAAGATTAAATAATTTACAACATCTGAGCATCATAATGTCATAAGTATAATGTATAGCCATTATGCCAATAAGGGCTTGTATTATTTATGCCTATTGACACAATAGGTTTAATAGCAAACCTCAACAATAAATTATTATTTAAAAGCACTTGGTTTTTTAGTTCTATCTAAATGACTGCACTTATAATTTGGATGCCTTGATGAATTCCAACACGTATAACAAGAAAGGTTATCCCTATAGGAAATCAATAAGCATGACATAGTTCCAAAAGTCATGATCAATAGAACAGTATCTGGCTTAGCAAAGGTGCTAAGTTGCATTTAACTTTTAATCAGCAAAGGCTGTGCCTTGCTCTTCTGTATGTGTGGACACATGTATGTACACTCATACATACATATACATATGTACAGGCATGTGCATGTGTCTGTACATATATACACACATACAAAACCACACACATAAACACCTTTGATCACTTCCCAGTCCACTCCATTATCATATAGGGCACCCCTTTAAATCATTGTTACATACTACTATACTACACACCTTGGTTCTATATATATATATATATATATATATAAAATATATATATATATGTGTGTGTGTGTATATAGAAGTGGGTCTCTAGCGCTGACCAAATAGTTGAAGTATCGGATATATTTTATGGAAAATATTGACTGCTGTTCCAAAATATGATGATCACCAGTGAAGAAGAGAAACTATTGGTTTAGAGAATATGGAAAGCTCCATATTTTCACATAAAGGATGTAAAAATAAGAATATTCATTTTTTAATAGTGTAGTAGTTCTTGAATAATGTGAGCAATCAAATAAACACACAAACCAGAATACTCATAGATATGAGGTATATAAAAAGCCCATGGAGGGGATGAAGATCCCTGTCTGTGTTAAAGATGAGCTGTAAACAAAGTTGTTACTTGGAGGCCGAATTATCAATGTCTGTCCAACATGATACGCTGAAGCGTATGAAGTTCCGACAGACATCGCTGAATGCCGATAGCATATGCTGTCGGCATTTATCATTGCACAAGCAGTTCTTGTGAACTGCTTGTGCAATGCCGCCCCCTGCAGAATTGCGGCCAATACGCCGCTGGCAGGGAAGGTCAATCAACACGATCGTATAGGATCAGGCGGATTGCAGACCGCAGCCTCAGAGGCAGCGGACCAGTTATGGAGCAGCGGTCTGAAGGTCTGAAGGCTCACGCGTAAACAGAGGCATCAAACTCCATTCGGAGCTTGATAATTCGGCCCCTTTGTATGAATATATAGAGATCAGAAAGTGTCAGCTTTTCTGTTCTAGCAGTAAAGCTGTTAGGTTTGATATTTATTATTTATCCAAATGTTAAAAAAATATATATTTATCTAGCAATTAAATTAAAAAAAATGGGGCTTTCCCAAGCTAAAAACAAAAAAACACCACAATCTTAAGTGAATGAATAAAATAAAATAAGCAACACAGCCTTCTGTTGAAAGTAAAAAATACTAGATAAATGAGGATATATATCCAAATCATTGGTGGATGGCAGCTAAAACTGATTGTTGCTAGTAGCGTGCCAAGTGGTTTGCCAATAAACCGCTACATGTGCAGATAAAGGAGTGGGCATTGTGGTGTTGGATTACTCCAAGTATCGTTCAGAGGTTCTTTGTCAACTTAAAGTGATTGTAAAGTTTTTAAGTGTACAAAACGGTATATACAATTAGCCTTCAAAAAAGGGTCGATTTCATTAATGAAATTTTTTTAAGACCCTATCACCGAGATTACGAGTTTTGCGGTAACAGGGGTGCGTTGCTAACCAGCCATTTTTTTAAGACCCTATCACCGAGATTACGAGTTTTGCGGTAACAGGGGTGCGTTGCTAACCAGCCTTTTTTTTAACGCTCCCTTAAGACAACGCTTGTATTACAGGTTTCTTTAAACCCGGCGTTAGTCGCAAAAAGGTGAGCGTAGAGCAAAATCTAGCTGCACATCTCACCTCAATACCAGCGTTGCTTATGGTAGCGGTAAGCTGGCTAAACGTGCTTGTGCACAATTTCCCCATAAGAAACAATGGGGCTGAGCCGGCTAAAAAAAAAACCTGCAAAAAAGCAGCGTTCAGCTTCTAACGCAGCCCCATTGATTCCTATGGGGAAATTAATTTTATCTCTACACCTAACACCTTAACATGAACCCTGAGTCTAAACACCCCTAATATTACACTTATTAACCCCTAATCTGCCGCCCCCGACATCGTCGCCACCTACATTATAATTATTAACCCCTACTCTGCCGCTCTGGACACCACCGCCACCTACATTATATGTATTAACCCCTAATCTGCCGCCCCCAACATCGCCAAACCCTACATTATATTTATTAACCCCTAATCTGCCGCAGCAAACATTGTCACCACTATAATAAGGTTATTAACCCCTAAACCTAAGTTGAACCCTAACCCTAACTCCCCCCTAATTTAAATATAATTTAAATAAATCTAAATAAAATTACTACAATTAAATAAATTAATCCTATTTAAAACTAAATACTTACCTATAAAATAAACCCTAAGCTAGCTACAATTTAACTAATAGTTACATTTGTATCTAGCTTAGGGTTTATATTTATTTTACAGGCAACTTTGTATTTATTTTAACTAGGTAGAATAGTTATTAAATAGTTATTAACTATTTAATAGCTACCTAGTTAAAATATGTACACATTTACCTGTAAAATAAATCCAAACCTAAGTTACAATTACATCTAACACTACACTATCATTAAATTAATTTACTAACGGCTAGATTTGGAGTTTTGTCGGTAACAACCCGAAAAACTAACGCCCGCGTTTTACTGGCCGCACCATAAAAATAACTCTGGTATCGAGAGTCCACATAAAGGCTGCGTTAGGCTCCAAAAAAGGAGCGTAGAGCATTTTTAACGCAGCTTCAACTCTCGATACCAGAGTTGCTTACGGACGCGGCCAGCCTCAAAAACGTGCTCGTGCACGATTCTCCCATAGGAAACAATGGGGCTGTTTGAGCTGAAAAAAAACCTAACACCTGCAAAAAAGCCGCGTTCAACTCCTAACGCAGCCCCATTGTTTGCTATGCGGTAACCCTTCCGACGTCTGCACTTAACACTCTAACATGTACCCCGAGTCTAAACACCCCTAACCTTACACTTATTAACCCCTATTCTGCTGCCCCCGCTATCGCTGACCCCTGCATATTATTATTAACCCCTAATCTGCCGCTCCGTAAACCGCCGCTACTTACATTATCCCTATGTACCCCTAATCTGCTGCCCTAACATCGCCGACCCCTATATTATATTTATTAACCCCTAATCTGCCCCCCACAACGTCGCCTCCACCTGCCTACACTTATTAACCCCTAATCTGCCGAGCGGACCTGAGCGCTACTATAATAAAGTTATTAACCCCTAATCCGCCTCACTAACCCTATCATAAATAGTATTAACCCCTAATCTGCCCTCCCTAACATCGCCGACACCTAACTTCAATTATTAACCCCTAATCTGCCGACCGGAGCTCACCGCTATTCTAATAAATGTATTAACCCCTAAAGCTAAGTCTAACCCTAACACTAACACCCCCCTAAGTTAAATATAAATTAAATCTAACGAAATTAATTAACTCTTATTAAATAAATTATTCCTATTTAAAGCTAAATACTTACCTGTAAAATAAATCCTAATATAGCTACAATATAAATTATAATTATATTATAGCTATTTTAGGATTTATATTTATTTTACAGGTAACTTTGTATTTATTTTAACCAGGTACTATCAGCCGTTTAGGAATCTGTCCGGGATGCAACCCAACTGCTAGCGTGAATAGAAAACACACGCTAACACACTGAGAAATAACCAGGACGTGACCCACTCAGGAAACAGATGATAATGATAACAAAAAATAATAATTGTTCCAGTATGCAGGGAAGCCACAAAGGAAAAAATGTCCCTTTAAGCAGGTTAGAAAAATACAAAGATAATGCTCTTATTTGCAGTTTTGAAAATGTCCCTTTAAGCAGGCTTGTAACAAAAAGGCAAAGTACTCTCTTGCAGCTTGAAAAAGTAAAGTCCCTTTAAACAGAAAGGCAAAGTTCTCTTTTGCAGCTTGAAAAAGTAAAGTCCCTTTAAGCAGGCTTATATCAAACAGAAAGGCAAAGTTCTCTTTTGCAGCTTGTAAAAGTAAATGTCCCTTTAAGCAGGCTTATGACAAACAGAAAGGCAAAGTTCTCTTTTGCAGCTTGTAAAAGTAAATGTCCCTTTAAGCAGGCTTATGACAAACAGAAAGACAAAGTTCTCTTTTGCAGCTTGTAAAAGTAAATGTCCCTTAAAGCAGGTTTATAGTTACCCAAGAAAAGATAGTGGAATAAGGAATAAGCAAGGTCAGGCAGGCAGTAGTCGGCATCCAAACATCAGTAGTAGAATAAGGCAAAAGCAAGGTCAGGCAGGCAGAAGTCGGTATCCAAATAACATTAGCAGGGTTAAGGCAAAAGCAAGGTCAGGCAGGCAGAAGTCGGTATCCAAACATCAGAAATAGGGTTTAGGCAAAAGGCTTGGTCAGGCAGGCAGAAGTCGGTACACAGGAATATAGAACAGAATTAGGTATGGTACTCACAAACTCCAAGGGGAACAAACAAACAGGCCCCGAGTAAGATCTCCTGCCGTGGTTTAAAGGCAGGAGCGGCGACGTCATCAGAGGGGTGTGTCGAGGAAGCGTCACGTTGCTAAGCAACGTGACGTCATTCACTCAGAGAAGATCCGGGAGCCGCAGTGACACGGCGATGAACGGACAAAATCATGACAGCACCCCCCTCCTCAAGGACCCCTCCGGGGGACAGGACCAGGCCTATCAGGATGAGTCTTGTGGAAGGTCTTGATTAAAGTAGGAGCATTTACCTGATGAGCCGGTTCCCAAGATCGTTCCGTGACTGGATAACCTTTCCAATGAATGAGATAATACAATTTCTTGCCACGAAGCTTGGAATCCAGAATATGGCTGATCTCAAACTCAGGGTGTCCATGCACAAACAGAGGTGGAGGTTTAGAAAAAGGTTTAGAATACCTGTTAGTCATCACAGGTTTTAGAAGAGAAACGTGGAATACCGGATGGACTTTGAGAGTCTTGGGTAAAGCCACCCGATAAGCAGTGGAACACACCTGACCCATTATTCGGAAAGGACCCACGTATCGTGGTCCCAATTTGTTAGAAGGTTGTTTCAGGCGAAGAAAACGAGAGGAAATCCAAACTTTATCACCAGGGCGATACTTGGGAGCCTTCTTCCGTCGAAGATCTGAAAAGAACTTGTAACGTTTAGAAGCTACAGAAAGGATACGATGTATTCTCCGCCAATGTCGAGTTAATCTTCGGGCAGTAAGATCAGAAGCAGGATTCACTGTGGGAGAAGTATGCAAAGGAAATGTTCTGGGCTGATATCCGTAAGCCGCATGAAAAGGAGAGGTCTGAAGGGAGGAATTGTACCGGGCATTATGAGCCAATTCAGCCAAAGGAAGGTAAGAAGTCCAGTTAGAGTGATAGTGATCCACATAATGTCTAAGATATGTTTCAAGACACTGGTTTACCCTTTCAGTCTGGCCGTTAGATTGTGGATGATGAGAAGTAGACAGGGATATTGTAGTTCCAAAATGTTTACAAAGTGATCTTCAAAATCGAGAAACAAACTGTACCCCTCTATCTGAGACAATATCTAGAGGAAATCCATGGATTCTTACAATATGTGAAATAAAAAGTTCAGAGAGTTTTTTGGCAGATGGTAATCCTGGTAAGGGTACAAAATGAGCAGTCTTAGTGAACCTGTCGACCACCACCCAAATAGTATTGTTTCCAGCTGACAAGGGAAGGTCGGTAATGAAGTCCATGGATACATGAGTCCAAGGCTGATGAGGTATGGGCAATGGTTGGAGCAATCCTGAAGGAAGTTGGCGAGGAGTTTTGTTCATGGCACATTGTGTGCATACTGAGACGTAATCTTTAACATCTTGAGAGAGAGTAGGCCACCAGACATGCTGTTTGAGATTTCGAGTGGTAATACTGATGCCAGGATGTCCAGAAAGGGGACTATCATGAGCCCAAAATAGAATCTTGGAACGAAGACGTTCAGGAACAAAGAGTAAACCATCGGGAGGTTTACAGGACAAAGGAAGATTCCTTTGAGCAGACTGTAAATCTTGTAACCAAGAAGTTGTTAGCTGGGCTATGACTTCATGAGGTTGGAGAATGGTACCAGACTCAGGAACTGGGGTATCTTGAAATTGTCTGGAAAGGGCGTCTGCTTTAATATTTTTTGAACCAGGTATGTAAGACAAATTATAGTGAAACCGGGAGAAGAATAATGACCAGCGTGCTTGCCTGGAATTCAATCGTTTGGCCATTTGAAGATAAAGAAGGTTCTTATGATCAGTGAGTATGGTAAATGGCAAAGAAGTACCCTCCAGCCAATGCCTCCATTCATCCAAGGCCATTTTGATGGCAAGCAATTCTTTATTCCCTACGTCATAGTTAAATTCAGAAGGAGTGAATTTTTTAGAGAAAAAAGCAACAGGATGAATCCTTCCAGTCTCCGGTATTCGTTGAGACAGAACAGCTCCAGCAGCAACAGAGGAAGCATCAACTTCCAGGATAAACTGAAAATCTGGATTTGGGTGACGGAGAATAGGTGCAGAGGAAAAAGCTTCTTTGAGAGACTCAAAAGCTTCTATAGCCTCAGGAGGCCATCTTTTACAGTTTTGTCCTTTTCTAGTGAGAAAAGTAAGGGGAGAAGTAATAGTAGCAAAATTCTTGATGAACTTCCTGTAGTAGTTGGCGAAGCCCAGAAAACGTTGTAAAGCCTTCAAAGAATCAGGTCTAGGCCAATCCAATATGGCAGAAAGTTTAGTAGGATCCATTTCAAATCCAGATGCTGATATTACATAACCCAGAAAGGGTATGGATTTTTGATGGAAAGAACATTTCTCCAGTTTAGCAAACAGATGGAAATCTCTTAAACGTTGAAGTACTTTCTTGACGTGGTGCACATGATCTTGGTGGTTCTGAGAAAAAAATTAAGATATCGTCAAGGTATATGATGACAAAGATATTCAAAAAATCACGAAAGATCTCGTTTACAAAATGTTGGAAAACCACCGGAGCATTGCATAGCCCGAAGGGCATGACCAGATATTCGTAATGCCCAAATCGAGTGTTAAAAGCAGTTTTCCACTCATCTCCTTTGCGTATACGGATCAGATTGTATGCACCACGTAGATCAAGCTTGGTGAATATGGTGGCTCCCTGAAGATAAGTAAAAAGTTCAGGAATAAGGGGTAGAGGATAACTGTTCTTGATGGTAATCTGATTTAATCCTCTGTAATCAATACAGGGTCTTAATCCGCCATCCTTTTTTCCTACAAAAAAGAAACCAGCCCCTACAGGGGAAGAGGAGGGTCGAATAAATCCTCTAGCCAAATTGTCTTTAATATATTCTTCCAAAGCCATGTTTTCAGGTTTAGAAAGTGGATATGTCTTGCCTCGAGGATAGGTAGCCCCGGGAAGGAGATCAATGGGGCAATCAAAAGGACGGTGAGGAGGAAGACGTTCAGCTTCTTTTTTGGAGAAAACATCCACAAAGTCATGATAAGGCATCGGTAAGGAATCCAGAGTTTCGATAGTGAGAGCAATAGTGAGTGGTAACTTGGTGATCTTTTGAAGACATTTAGTCTGGCATGTAGATCCCCAGGAAGTGAGTTCCCCGAAAGTCCAAGAAAAAGTAGGATTGTGAACTTGGAGCCAGGGTAGTCCCAAGATAATGGGAAATTGAGGAGTGGGAATGACATCAAAACAAATTGTCTCGGAATGAAGTATTCCTACGGTGAGAAGTAAGGGTTGAGTAGCAAACTGAATATATCCAGAACCCAAAGGATCTCCACTGACCGTAGAGACTGAAATTGAATACTCTTTCTTTAGTAATGGTATAGAGTGAGTAGAGACGAATGTAGAGTCAATGAACACTCCTCCAGCACCAGAATCGATAAGAGCTTGGGTATGAATCTTACTATATCCAATTTGAAGGGTTACTGGAACAAAAAGTTTCTTGTATAGGGAATGACAACTGTTTTGGCTTAACTCAGTTCCCTGGACTAGAGTTAAGCCCTGGCTTTTACTGGCCTAGTAGGACAATCCCTTAATAAATGCCCTTTAAGGCCACAGTATAGACACAAGCCAAGAGTCCGTCTTCTCAAGCGTTCAGTCTCAGTTAATTTTATACTTCCCACTTCCATGGGTTCAGCCTGATCAGGAGTAGGAGAGGCATGAGTGACTGGATTAGAAAAACGAGGAGCCAAACGAAAAGGAGTTCGAGTTGAAGACCTCTGTGTTCTATCCTTTTCTTGTTGGCGTTCACGAAATCTGGCGTCGAGACTGATACAAAGATTTATTAAGGCTTCCAAGGATTCTGGAAGTTCCCGATACACCAATTCATCCTTGAGACGCTCAGAAAGTCCTTTACGAAAAGCGGCTCTAAGTGCTCCCTGATTCCAAGTAGTTTCAGAGGCAAGGGTACGGAACTCAATAGCGTATTGAGAAACTGGTTGACTACCTTGACGTAAATCCAAGAGAGTGGCTTCAGCAGCGGATGACCTTCCAGGTTTATCAAATACATTTGAAAACATAGAGAGAAATGTATCAACATCCAAAAGTATAGGGTCATTCTTTTCTAGCAAAGGTGATACCCAAGCCAAGGCTTTTCCTTTCATTAAAGAAATAAGAAATGTGATTCTAGAAGAGGGAGTAGCAAAAAGAGTAGGGCTATTCCGGAAATGGAGACGGCATTGATTCAAAAAGCCTCTACATTCTTCAGGATTCCCATCATATTTATCCGGAAGAGGTATCCTGGGACTAACTGATTGTTAGGAATCGAAGGAGGTAATGCCTCAATAGGATTAGGATTGGGATTAGGATTGGGAGGTGCAGTAGCAACCAAATTTTGTAATAGAGCAGTTATTTGATCAAGTTTAGTGTCCAGAGACTGCAAGTGGGTGGCATGAGATCCCAATAGCTGTCCCTGGTGAGCCACGGCCATGGATAATTCAGTGGGGTCCATTTATGGCCCGTTTGTAATGTCAGCCGTTTAGGAATCAGTCCGGGATGCAACCCAACTGCTAGCGTGAATAGAAAACACACGCTAACACACTGAGAAATAACCAGGACGTGACCCACTCAGGAAACAGATGATAATGATAACAAAAAATAATAATTGTTCCAGTATGCAGGGAAGCCACAAAGGAAAAAACGTCCCTTTAAGCAGGTTAGAAAAATACAAAGATAATGCTCTTATTTGCAGTTTTGAAAATGTCCCTTTAAGCAGGCTTGTAACAAAAAGGCAAAGAACTCTCTTGCAGCTTGTAAAAGTAAATGTCCCTTTAAACAGAAAGGCAAAGTTCTCTTTTGCAGCTTGAAAAAGTAAAGTCCCTTTAAACAGAAAGGCAAAGTTCTCTTTTGCAGCTTGAAAAAGTAAAGTCCCTTTAAGCAGGCTTATATCAAACAGAAAGGCAAAGTTCTCTTTTGCAGCTTGTAAAAGTAAATGTCCCTTTAAGCAGGCTTATGACAAACAGAAAGGCAAAGTTCTCTTTTGCGGCTTGTAAAAGTAAATGTCCCTTTAAGCAGGCTTATGACAAACAGAAAGACAAAGTTCTCTTTTGCAGCTTGTAAAAGTAAATGTCCCTTTAAGCAGGTTTATAGTTACCCAAGAAAAGATAGTGGAATAAGGAATAAGCAAGGTCAGGCAGGCAGTAGTCGGCATCCAAACATCAGTAGTAGAATAAGGCAAAAGCAAGGTCAGGCAGGCAGAAGTCGGTATCCAAATAACATTAGCAGGGTTAAGGCAAAAGCAAGGTCAGGCAGGCAGAAGTCGGTATCCAAACATCAGAAATAAGGTTTAGGCAAAAGGCTTGGTCAGGCAGGCAGAAGTCGGTACACAGGAATATAGAACAGAATTAGGTATGGTACTCACAAACTCCAAGGGGAACAAACAAACGGGCCCCGAGTAAGATCTCCCGCCGTGGTTTAAAGGCAGGAGCGGCGACGTCATCAGAGGGGTGTGTCGAGGAAGCATCACGTTGCTAAGCAACGTGACGTCATTCACTCAGAGAAGATCCGGGAGCCGCGGTGACACGGCGATGAACGGACAAAATCATGAAAGGTACAATAGCTATTAAATAGTTAAGAACTATTTAATAGCTAAAATAGTTAAAATAATTACAAATTTACCTGTAAAAGAAATCCTAACCTAAGTTACAAATAAATTACACCTACTCTAAGCCCCCTAATAAAATAACAAAGCCCCCCAAAATAAAAAAATGCCCTACCCTATTCTAAATTACTACAGTTCAAAGCTCTTTTACCTTACCAGCCCTGAACAGGGCCCTTTGCGGGGCATGCCCCAAGAAATACAGCTCTTTTGCCTGTAAAAAAAAAACATACAATACCCAAGCCCCCCAACATTACAACCCACCACCCACATACCCCTAATCTAACCCAAACCCCCCTTAAATAAACCTAACACTAAGCCCCTGAAGATCATCCTACCTTGTCTTCACCATACCAGGTTCACCGATCGGTCCAGAAGAGCTCCTCCGATGTCCTGATCCAAGCCCAAGCGGGGGGCTGAAGAGGTCCATGATCCGGCTGAAGTCTTCATCCAAGCGGGGCAGAAGAGTTCTTCCATCCGATTGAAGTCTTCATCCAAGCGGCATCCATCCGGAGCGAAGCGGCAGCATCCTGAAGACCTCCACCGCGGAACATCCATCCTGGCCGACGACTGAACGACGAATGACGGTTCCTTTAAATGACGTCATCCAAGTTGGCGTCCCTCGAATTCCGATTGGCTGATAGGATTCTATCAGCCAATCGGAATTAAGGTAGGAATATTCTGATTGGCTGATGGAATCAGCCAATCAGAATCAAGTTCAATCCGATTGGCTGATCCAATCAGCCAATCAGATTGAGCTTGCATTCTATTGTCTGTTCCGATCAGCCAATAGAATGCAAGCTCAATCTGATTGGCTGATTGGATCAGCCAATCGGATTGAACTTGATTCTGATTGGCTGATTCCATCAGCCAATCAGAATATTCCTACCTTAATTCCGATTGGCTGATAGAATCCTATCAGCCAATCGGAATTCGAGGGACGCCATCTTGGATGACGTCATTTAAAGGAACCGTCATTCGTCGTTCAGTCGTCGGCCAGGATGGATGTTCCGCGGTGGAGGTCTTCAGGATGCTGCCGCTTCGCTCCGGATGGATGCCGCTTGGATGAAGACTTCAATCGGATGGAAGAACTCTTCTGCCCCGCTTGGATGAAGACTTCAGCCGGATCATGGACCTCTTCAGCCCCCCTCTTGGGCTTGGATCAGGACATCGGAGGAGCTCTTCTGGACCGATCGGTGAACCTGGTATGGTGAAGACAAGGTAGGATGATCTTCAGGGGCTTAGTGTTAGGTTTATTTAAGGGGGGTTTGGGTTAGATTAGGGGTATGTGGGTGGTGGGTTGTAATGTTGGGGGGCTTGGGTATTGTATGTTTTTTTTTACAGGCAAAAGAGCTGTATTTCTTGGGGCATGCCCCGCAAAGGGCCCTGTTCAGGGCTGGTAAGGTAAAAGAGCTTTGAACTGTAGTAATTTAGAATAGGGTAGGGCATTTTTTTATTTTGGGGGGCTTTGTTATTTTATTAGGGGGCTTAGAGTAGGTGTAATTAGTTTAAAATTGTTGTAATATTTTTATTATGTTTGTAAATATTTTTTTATTTTTTGTAACTTAGTTCTTTTTTATTTTTTGTACTTTAGCTAGTTTATTTAATTGTATTCATTTGTAGCAATTGTATTTAATTAATTTATTGATAGTGTAGTGTTAGGTTAATTGTAGGTAATTGTAGGTAGTTTATTTAATTAATTTATTGAAAGTGTAGTGTTAGGTTAATTGTAGGTAATTGTAGGTAGTTTAATTAATTTAATGATAGTATAGTGTTAGGTTTTTTTGTAACTTAGGTTAGGATTTCTTTTACAGGTAAATTTGTAATTATTTTAACTATTTTAGCTATTAAATAGTTCTTAACTATTTAATAGCTATTGTACCTGGTTAAAATAAATACAAAGTTACCTGTAAAATAAATATAAATCCTAAAATAGCTATAATATAATTATAATTTATATTGTAGCTATATTAGGATTTATTTTACAGGTAAGTATTTAGCTTTAAATAGGAATAATTTATTTAATAAGAGTTAATTAATTTCGTTAGATTTAAATTATATTTAATTTAGGGGGGTGTTAGTGTTAGGGTTAGACTTAGCTTTAGGGGTTAAAACATTTATTAGAATAGCGGTGAGCTCCGGTCGGCAGATTAGGGGTTAATAATTGAAGTTAGGTGTCGGCGATGTTAGTGAGGGCAGATTAGGGGTTAATACTATTTATGATAGGGTTAGTGAGGCGGATTAGGGGTTAATAACTTTATTATAGTAGCGCTCAGGTCCGCTCGGCAGATTAGGGGTTAATAAGTGTAGGCAGGTGGAGGCGACGTTGTGGGGGGCAGATTAGGGGTTAATAAATATAATATAGGGGTCGGCGGTGTTAGGGGCAGCAGATTAGGGGTACATAGGGATAATGTAGCTGGCGGCGGCGTGCGGACGGCAGATTAGGGGTTAATAAGTGTAGGTAGCTGGCGGCGACGTTGTGGGGGGCAGATTAGGGGTTAATAAATATAATACAAGGGTCGGCGGTGTTAGGGGCAGCAGATTAGGGGTACATAAGGATAACGTAGGTGGCGGTCGGCAGATTAGGGGTTAAAAAAATTTAATCGAGTGGCGGCGATGTGGGGGGACCTCGGTTTAGGGGTACATAGGTAGTTTATGGGTGTTAGTGTACTTTAGAGTACAGTAGTTAAGAGCTTTATAAACCGGCGTTAGCCCAGAAAGCTCTTAACTACTGACTTTTTTCCTGCGGCTGGAGTTTTGTCGTTAGATGTCTAACGCTCACTTCAGAAACGACTCTAAATACCGGAGTTAGGAAGATCCCATTGAAAAGATAGGATAC
Organism: Bombina bombina; assembly: GCF_027579735.1. Classification (NCBI taxonomy): domain Eukaryota; kingdom Metazoa; phylum Chordata; class Amphibia; order Anura; family Bombinatoridae; genus Bombina; species Bombina bombina. The sequence continues at coordinate 967,006,179 of NC_069504.1, read as the reverse complement.
GCAATTGACGTAAGGGGATCTGCGGTATGGAAAAGTCGCGGCTGAAAAGTGAGCGTTAGACCCTATTTTGAGTGACTCTAAATACCGGCGGTAGCCTAAAACCAGCGTTAGGAGCCTCTAACGCTGGTTTTCACGGCTACCGCCAAACTCCAAATCTAGGTCTAAATTACCTACAATTAAATACAATTCAATTAAATAAACTAAAGTACAAAAAAAAAAAACACTAAATTACAGAAAATAAAAAAATATTTACAATTTTTTTAAACTAATTACACCTACTCTAATCCCCCTAGCAAAATAAAAAAGCCCCCCAAAATAATAAAATTCCCTACCCTATACTAAATTACAAATAGCCCTTAAAAGGGCTTTTTGCGGGGCATTGCCCCAAAGTAATCAGCTCTTTTACCTGTAAAAAAAAATACAATATCCCCCACATTAAAACCCACTACCCACACACCCAACCCTACTCTAAAAGCCACCCAATCCACCCTTAATAAAACCTAACACTACCCCCTTGAAGATCACCCTACCTTGAGCCGTCTTCACCCAGCCGGGCACAAGTGGTCCTCCAGAGGGGCAGAAGTCTTCATCCGATCCAGGCAGAAGTCTTCATCCGATCCTGGCAGAAGAGGACCTCCAGATGGGCAGAAGGCTTCATCCAGGCGGCATCTTCTATTTTCATCCATCCGGAGCGGAGCTGGTCCATCTTCAATCCAGCCGACGCGGAGCATCCTCTTCAAACGAAGTCCAAGCGAAGAATGAAGTTTCCTTTAAATGACGTCATCCAAGATGGCGTCCCTTAAATTCCGATTGGCTGATAGGATTCTATTAGCCAATCAGAATTAAGGTAGGAAAAATCCTATTGGCTGATCCAATCAGCCAATAGGATTGAAGTTCAATCCTATTGGATGATCCAATCAGCCAATAGGATTGAGCTTGCATTCTATTGGCTGTTCCAATCATCCAATTTTTCCTACCTTAATTCCGATTTCCTGATAGAATCCTATCAGCCAATCGGAATTCAAGGGACGCCATCTTGGATGACGTCATTTAAAGGAACCTTCATTCTTCGCTTGGACTTCATTTGAAGAGGATGCTCTGCGTCGGCTGGATTGAAGATGGACCCGCTCTGGATGGATGAAGATAGAAGATGCCACCTGGATGAAGTCTTCTGCCCATCTGGAGGTCCTCTTCTGCCCGGATTGGATGAAGACTTCTGCCCCTCTGGAGGACCACTTGTGCCCGGCTGGGTGAAGACGGCTCAAGGTAGGGTGATCTTCAAGGGGGTAGTGTTAGGTTTTATTAAGGGTGGATTGGGTGGGTTTTAGAGTAGGGTTGGGTGTGTGGGTGGTGGGTTTTAATGTGGCGGGGGGTATTATATATTTTTTACAGGTAAAAGAGGTGCTTACTTTGGAGCAATGCCTCGCAAAAGGCCCTTTTAAGGGCTATTTGTAATGTAGTATAGGGTAGGGAAATTTATTATTTTGGGGGGCTTTTTTATTTTGTTAGAGGGATTAGAGTAGGTGTAATTAATTTTAAAAAAATTGTAAATATTGTTTTAATTTTCTGTAATTTAGTGTTTTTTTTGTACTCTATATGTATTCTATATGTATTCTATATGTATTCTAGGTAATTTAGTAAATTAATTTTATGATAGTGTAGTGTTAGGTGTAATTGTAATTTAGGTTAGGATTTATTTTAGAAGTAGCTTTGTACTTATTTTAACTAGGTAGCTATAAAATAGTTTATAACTATTTAATAACTATTGTACCTAGCTAAAATAAATACAAACTTGCCTGTAAAATAAATATAAACCCTAAGCTAGATACAAATGTAACTATTAGTTATATTGTAGCTAGCTTAGGGTTTATTTTATAGGTATTTAGTTTTAAATAGGATTAATTTATTTAATTGTAGTAATTTTATTTTGTTTTATTTAAATTATATTTAAGTTAGGGGGGGTTAGACTTAAGTTTAGGGGTTAATAAATTTAATATAGTAGCGGCGACGTTGGGGGCGGCAGATTAGGGGTTAATAAATGTAGATAGGTGTCGGCAATGTTAGGGACGGCAGATTAGGGGCTAATAAAATGTAACTAGTGTTTGTGAGGCGGGAGTGCGCCGTTTTAGGGGTTAATATATTTATAACAGTGGCGGCGATGTCTGATCGGCAGATTAGGGGTTAAATACTTTAAGTGTTTGCGATGTGGGGGGCCTCGGTTTAGGGGTTAATAGGTAGTTTATGGGTGTTAGTGTACTTTATAGCACTTTAGTTAAGAGTTTTATGTTACGGCGTTAGCCCATAAAACTCTTAACTACTGACTTTTAAATGCGGAAGGAGTCTTGACAGGCGAGGGTCTACCGCTCACTTCTTCCAAGACTCGTAATACCAGCATTAGGCAAGTCCCATTGAAAAGATAGGATACGCAATTTACGTAAGGGGATTTGCGGTAAGCTCGATTCACGGAAGAAAAGTGAGCGGTATACCTGTACCTGCCAGACTCGTAATACCAGTGTTAGAAAAAAAGCAGCGTTGGGACCTCTCAGCGCTGCTTTTTACGGCTAACGCAAGGTTTGTAATCTAGCCGTTTATTTGTAAAATATTTACCATCTACCATCGTGCATTGATTGGAAGAAGCCAGATTCATCATTGCTCAGCTAAATGAAGTACGAGGTGCAGGTGTCTTAAAAAAAATAATCAATAAAAGTGCCCCTATTTTTAAGGCTAGCTGTATATACTGTTCGGTACACTAAGAAACTTTACAATCATTTTAATGACCTGACAACATACTGACAGCTACCGAACACCCTGCTAAGACTTAAAAAAAAAACAGGTTAATGAAGTACTCAAAATGCTAGGTGTTATAGATGAAGATGTTTATTATTTCCTTACAGTTGAGAATCCCAATTGCCCAATTCTTAATTTTACAGAAAATCCACAAAATGTTTACAAGATCCTACAGTGGATCATTGCTACCGTATCTAACCAAATACATAGACTACATTTTGCAGCCTGTGGTACAAGGTAATCAGTCTTGTTTAAAAGATTCTTTTGAACTTATCCAATTGTTAAAAGACATAGGGGGGTAGTTATCAACGTGTCTACTTTACCTGCCTTCACCGATCCAATACGCCTGCCTAAGCTCGCCTACCATCGCCGCTGCGGACCTTCAAAATTTTGCCTAAGTTATCAAAAAAGCTGTCAAAAAGCCGCGCAACAAGTACTTCTTCAGCGCCCCTTGGATGATCACTTCTGCCGCTCCGGATCTCCTCTTCGGTTCCATCGGTGGTCGGCTGGCTGAAGACGACTCAAGGTAAGATGATCTTCAGGGGGGTAGTGTTAGGTTTATTTAAGGGGGGTTTGGCTTAGACTAGGGGTATTTGGGTGGTGGGTTTTAATGTTGGGGGGGTTGTATTTTTCTTTTACAGGCAAAAGAGCAGAATTCTTTTTGGGCATGCCCCGCAAAAGGCCCTTTTAAGAGCTGGTAAGGTAAAAGAGCTTTGAACTTTTTTAATTTAGAATAGGGTAGGGCATTTTTTTATTTTGGGGGGCTTTGTTATTTTATTAGGGCGCTTAGATTAGGTGTAAGTAGCTTAAAATTGTTGTATTATTTTTTAAATGTTTGTAACTTATTTTTTTATTTTTTGTACTTTAGTTAGTTTATTTAATTGTATTTAATTGTAGTTATTTGTAGGTAATTTATTTAATTAATTTAATGATAGTATAGTGTTAGGTTTAATTGTAACTTAGGTTAGGATTTATTTTACAGGTAATTTTGTATTTCTTTTAGCTAGGTAGTTATTAAATAGTTAATAAATAAATATAAATCCTAAAATAGCTACAATGTAATTATTAATTATATTGTAGCTATCTTAGGGTTTATTTTACAGGTAAGTATTTAGTTTTAAATAGGAATAATTTATTAAAGTATAGTGTAGTGTTAGGTGTAATTGTAACTTAGGTTAGTTTTTATTTTACAGGTTAATTTCTCTTTATTTTAGCTAGGTAGCTATTAAATAGTTAATAACTATTTAATAGCTATTGTACCTAGTTAAAATAAATTGAAAGATGCCTGTAAAATAAAAATAAATCCTAAGATAGCTACAATATAATTATTATTTATATTGTAGCTATATTAGGGTTTATTTTAAATGTAAGTATTTAGTTTTAAATAGGATTAATTTAGTTAATAAGATAAATATTATTTAGATTTATTTAATTAATATTTAAGTTAGGGGGGTGTTAGGGTTAGTGTTAGACTTAGATTTAGGGGTTAATAATTTTATTACAGTGGCGGCGGTGTAGGGGGGCAGGATAGGGGTTAATAAATGTATTATAGGTGGCGACGCTGTAGGGGGGAGATTAGGGGTTCGGCGGTTTAGGGGTTAAACTATTTATTTAGTTGCGGCGAGGTCCGGGATCGGCAGGATAGGGGTTAATAACTTTATTATAGAGGGCGGCGGTATAGGGGGGGCAGGATAGGGGTTAATAGGTATAATGTAGGTGGTGGTGGGCTCCGGGAGCAGCGGTTTAGGGGTTAACATATTTATTATAGTGACGGTGGGCTCCGGGAGCGGCGGTTTAGGGGTTAACATATTTATTATAGTGGCGGTGGGCTCCGGGAGCGGCGGTTTAGGGGTTAAACACTTTATTTAGTTGCGGCGGTGTAGGGGGGACAGATTAGGGGTGTTTAGACTCCGGGTACATGTTAGGGTGTTAGGTGTAGACAGCTCCCATAGAAATCAATGGGATGTCTGGCAGCAGCGAACATGAGCTTTTGCTATGGTCAGACTCCCATTGATTCCTATGGGATCCGCCGCCTCCAGGGAGGCGGTTTGAAAACCAGGTACGCTGGGCTGGAATAGTGCCGCGCGTACCTGCTAGTTTTTTGATAACTAGCAAAAGTAGTCAGATTGTGCCTCACTTGTGTGCGGAACATCTGGAGTGATGTAAGAATCGATCTGTGTCGGACTGAGTCCGGCTGATCGAAGCTTACGTCACTAAATTCTACTTTTGCCGGTATCTAGGGCTTGATAACTTAGGCGAATCAGCCTCGCCACAAATACGCTGCAGAATTCCAGCGTATTTGAGGTTGACGGCTTGATAACTAGGCCCCATAGGCTTAGATTTAACAAGCAGCAGATGTTGCTTTCTACGCCCATCGTAAGACCACTGTTCCTTAACTTGTCCACCACCTTTTAGGTGGCGGACTGCAATCATCCCAATCTGATACGATCGGGATTATTGACACCACCTACTAGCAGCCGATTGGCCGCTGGTGAGCAGCGGGTGGCATTGCACAAGCATTTCACTAGCAATGCTTGTGCAAAATTAAATGCCGACAGCATATGCTGTCGCATTTAGCGATGTTGTGTGGACATGATTCGCTACAGCAACCATGTCCGCCCGGCACTTAATCTGCACTATCACTGTGATCTCCTCTGAATTAATTATAGTGGATATCTTACTCTCTGAGGCATAAAGGAATATTTATTTTGTTTTTTATTTATTACTTAGATTTTTCTAAAAAAAAGCTTTAATGAGGCTTGGTGAAGGGCATGTTTTTTTCACTATTATACCTTTAACCTTTTGGAGGAACTATCAATGTGAGACCTGTTTATTAAGTTTTCTTTTTTATTAGAAGAAACATTTTTCCAGCATTGTAAAATGAGTATAGTGAGTGTCCTCACAGCACTGTACATGAGTAAGGTTATTATTTATTACCAAGCTCATAATTGACATGCATATTAATATGGTGTCTGGTTACTGTGACAACTGGTCCATTATTTATGATGTGATTATATTGCGCTGGATAGATGCACATGGCACAAACATACGTACACATAGTGAATAAGTTGGGGTATTTAAATGTGTTGTTTGTACATATGTGATTAGCTATGTTGATCCATTTGACAAAGGCTCCTATGACAGCCAAAACATTTTTTAACTGATAAAATACATTAGTGTATTTACTCCTTGAATGCCTGTGTGGAGTTTCCATTGAGGGATTAGGCTGTCCCTGGGTATTACAGATCTTTAACATTTCACTACAGAGCACCGGAGTGGTTGCTATGAGAAGGAGTTTGCTGCCTAGCAGACACACAAAGATAGATAGATAGATGATAGATAAATAGAACATTTAATATATAATACATTTAAGACTATAAAACCTTTTAGCAGACCCAATACATTCAATGGATAAAGCAAATATACTGGTGAATTAAGTGTATATAAAGATTTTATGAATATGCTAAAAAAAACAGAGTATGTAAATAATATCTATAGAACATAAACGATTGTTTTTCCAATTTTTTTTCCACTTCACATGAAGGTAACCGATTAATTTCCTTTTAATTAAACTGTTATAATTTTTTTCTTTTTTAAATGCATTTGTTAAAAAAAAAAATATATATATATATATATATATATATATATATATATATATAAATTTTCTTTTTGCAAAATTGTCAATATATCTCTGCTCAGTATGAGTTGCGAATCCTAGAGAGTTCTGATAGCATATTCAACTAATAAAGCTTATACCCTTACACAAACATTGAGAGACTGTTAAGAGAATCAGGCTTTAAGCAAAGCCTCTGATAATCTGTGTTTGGCAGCCAACCCCATAGCACAAAAATTTAACAAAAAAGTAAATTTGCTTGAAAAATCACAGTGGGCCTTTTTGTAAAGATGCCTATCTACATCTTTCTTCTCTGACCTATAACAAGGCCAGATCTACAATGGTACTAAATTCAATAAAACCTTTCTGTAAACAAATATGAGTGGAAAAAAAGTAATAATTTGTAACCATTACTCGTCATATCCATGAATTGTTAGTCACTCTCCAGTTTGAATCAATGGAGCAGCATCTATCTTGTAACTATTCACCTCTTAACACATAGGGGTAGATTTACCAATGTCTGTCTGACATGATACGCTGTAGCATATCATGTCCGACAGACATCGCTGAATGCCGACAGCATACACTGTCGGCATTTATCATTGCACATGCAGTTCACCAGAATATATATATCATGCACTGCTTTTATAAAGACTGTTCCACATCTTTGTATTTGTGTTTTTTTAACATTACGTATTTCCTACTTTAATTGTTTCCATATCAACTGCATGTAGTGCTCTGTAGGGGTCCATAGAGTAGATCTTCCCACTTCAAGCTTGTGCAATGGAGCAGCACAAAACTATATTTTTCTGACAGCAGAATTATGTTCATGCTCTATAGCTGTGCACTAGTTTACTATGACAAGAAAGCATCATGCAGTGCAAGTGGAAATACAGAGAAGGGATATTGGAGAAAGAGACACATGATTAAAGGACATTGATTAGAAAATACAGGCTTGAGGATGCTGACAAACAGATAGTGGATACACTGAAATGAGAAAAACAATAGATTGAAGGGTTTAGGTCTATACTGAGATTGTGTTAAACATGTCTAGTATTGAGGGGAGTAAGAGACAATCTAGTGCAGATCAATGCAGATGTATAGCAAGGGAAGCTATGAGAGACAAGACAAAATGATTTCAATTATAATACTAGTTAAGTCTGGGCTAATATCACTTTGCTGGTGTGTCAATTCCTGAACACAAACATTTTTTTTCTCAAAAGTGAAGTAATTTTATTTGGTAGTAGACGGGTTAAATACCTCCCCTAAAACAATGCAGAAAGACAAATACAATAAGGGGATGTGATTGCCTACGGCATACACAAGTTTATCAAGCAGATTAAATAAATGCCTTTACAAACCTGCAAATAAATGTTGGTTTATGTAGAACAAGAACATGAACTGTTTAGCAAAAAAAAAAGAAAAACTATAATGCAATTTTAAATGGCTTTTTTTTAGATAAATACGAGGCAGAGGCCTTGTTCACATGGAAGCAAAAAACGTATATATTTGCTTCCATGTGAATAAGGCCTCTGTTTGGGGCCGAAACATTATGGAGTCATAGCATTTGGTTATGCAATAAGGCTTTGGATTATTTCTCTGAGTGCCTATTTTTATTTGAGAACCCACAAGGATTTACACCGTTTGGGGATTTTCAGTAGTGCACTGAGGTGATGGCTATTGTTAGTGTGTGCTGATCATTTTGGTCTATTATATATATATATATATATATATATATATATATATATATATATATATATATATTTATACTGTATATTTATATATATATATATATATATATATATATACACATATATACATTTTTAAAGATGTATATGTATGTATCTCTGTTAAATCCCTTTACCTGCCTTTTTTTTCTAATTTACTTTAATGCCGATGATCAGTGGTCAATATTTTTTCAAGCTGACTTGGTTCATCAAAACAACAAGAAAGCTTTGGTGCATTCATAATTTTATGAGACTGCCATGGTTGTGAAACTCTCTTCTGCTTCCCACTTTCAGCTTAATTACAGTGTTTTTAGTCCAGTTTATGTTAAATAAACCTGTGGCTACCATATTCCTCTCTAAATAAGCCTCTTCACCTACTGACATTCCCACCATTTTTCCACAAATTATCTGGATTATGTCCTTTTTTTTTTTTTTTAAATAGTTTTTATTGAGGTTTACGGTGGAAAAACATACATATAGAGATACAAGTGAAACTGCCATATACCAACAAGAAGCAGCGTCATACAGGAAGTATAATTTTAACATATAGCTCAGTAGCTACTAGCATCAAGTCAATAATAACAATAGTATGTCATACAGAAAGTTTCAAGGCAAAACAAACCTCACACATTTTTTCTTTTATGTATTACAACGATTCATCAACAGTCAATAAGCAATATTGTATGGTGAAAGCATAGTTTGTCGAGTTATGTATCAAAATCAAGCGAGAGATAAAACGACTCAACAAATATATGGCATGTACTAAGGAAAAAGGAAGAAGGGAGGAGAGGAGGGGAAAGAAGAGGATTATGTCCTTTTTCATCAGCCAACAAAAGAAACTAGCCTCCCTACCTCACCATCAGACCACTCAGACCTCTCTCCCAGTTCACCATTTTTTATTATATTTATTTTTGCATATGCCACAGATTCCACAAAGTTGGGGGTATGACATATAAAACTAAGGCAGGTATAGGCAGAATGATAAAGAAGTATAAAGGGTCCTGTTTCATTAAGAAATTTCAATAACATTTTAAGTTCCCAACCTTGGAACACTTACCAACGTGTCATGCAAAAAAATAAAATAAAAAAATATGTTTGTATGCATCATGCAGTGCTGCCCTTGAAATACCACCTAGATATTTTGCAGAAAAATGATTGCCAGCTTGAGCACACACTATCTAATGGCTCACCGCCACTAGTGATTAACCAATCAAATAAGCCCACCCACTCACAATTTGGATTGGTTAATGTGTCTCACCAATCAGCATAAATTAACATGTTTTTACAAATAGGAAGGAACCACAGAAGAAGTCTATTCAGTGGAGAGGGACCAAGGAAGGGAGAATTGTTGATTACAATTTAAGGGACATTAAAATCATATATATATATATATATATATATATATATATATATATATATATATATATATATATAATCGTAATAAATAATTTTTAGGTTAAATAAAGATGTAGGTCACCTATTATTTACCTATTTATTCTATGAGCTAATCATAGTTCGTCTCCATGTGAGTAATGACTTAGCATATAGGTAACATTTAAATATTAGAATCATCATTATTACACCATTATGTTTTTGTTCTCTCTCTTTTACAAACACTATTGCCTAGATTACGAGTTTTGTCGGTAATGGTGTGCGTTGCTAACGAGCAGTTTTTACTTACCGCTCACCTACAGTAACGCTGGTATTACGGGTCTTTAGAAACCCGGCATTAGCCGCAAAAAAGTGAACGTAGAGCAAAATTTAGCTCCACATCTCATCTCAATACCAGCGCTGCTTACGTTAGCGGTAAACTGGTAAAGCTTGCTCATGCACGATTTCCCCATAGGAATCAATGGGGGAGAGCCGGCAGAAAAAAAAACTAACACCTGCAAAAAAACAGCGTAAAGCTCCTAACACAGCCCCATTGATTCCTATGGGGAAATACTTTTTATGTCTACACCTAACACCCTAACATCAACTCCAAGTCTAAACACCCCTAATCTTACACTTATTAAAGTGATGGTAAACTCTCCCCTTTTTAAAATCAGATCTGGAATGTAAGCGCTATTTTAGATTAAGTTTAATTCATTAGCTGTAATGAAGATGCAGTATAACATGCTTTTTATTATAGATATGAAATTCAAATACTGCATGCTCCTCCGCCCACTTCAAAAGTAAAATTTTCTGTGAGCTAACAGATTGAATTGTTGTCCAATCAGCGCTCTCCCCATATGGCACTTTTGTTGTAGCTAGAGCATTGATTGGAGAGTAATTCAATCATTTAGCTGACAGGAAAATTGACTTTTGAAGTGGGTGGTGTAACGTGGGGTATTTGAATTTCATATCTATATTAATAACTAAGTTATAGCGCATCTTCATTACACATGATGAATAAAACCCCATCTAAAATAGCGCTTACATTCCAGATCTGATTTTAAAAAGGGGAGAGTTTACCATCACTTTAATCCCTAATCTGCCGCCCTCGACATCGCCGACACCTACATTATATTATTAACACCTAATCTTCCACTCCGGAAACCCCCTGCCACCTACATTATACTTATGAACCCCTAATCTGCTGCCCCCAACATCGCCGTCACCTACATTATATTTATTAACCACTAATCTGCTACCCCCAATGTCGACGCCACCTACATACATTTATTAACCCCTAATCTGCCGCCCCTATATTAAAGTTATTAACCCCTAAATCTAAGTCTAACCCTAACCATAACCCCCTTAGCTTAAATATAATTTAAATAAATATAAATGAATATTACTATCATTAACCCCTTAAGGACAAGGCCATTTTTCAATTTCTTTCCCTTAAGGACCAGGGCTATTTTTACAATTCTGCTGTGTTTGTGTTTAGCTGCAATTTTCCTCTTACTCATTTACTGTACTCACACATATTATATACCGTTTTTCTCGCCATTAAATTGACTTTCTAAAGATACCATTATTTTCATCATATCGTATAAGTTACCATAAAAAATTATAAAATATGATGAAAAAATGGAAAAAAAAACCACACTTTTTCTAACATTGATCCCCAAAATCTGTTGTACATCTACAACCTCCAAAAAACACCCATGCTAAATAGTTTCTACATTTTGCCCTGAGTTTAGAAATACGCAATGTTTACATGTTCTTTGCTTTTTATGCAAGTTATAGGGCAATAAGTACAAGTAGCACTTTGCTATTTCCAAACCTTTTTTTTCAAAATTAGCGATAGTTACATTGGAACACTAATACCTGTCTGGAATACCTGAATAGCTCTTGACATGTATATGTTTTTTTTTAGTAGACGTCCCAAAGTATTGATCTAGGCCCATTTTGGTATATTTCATGCCACCATTTCACCGCCAAATGCGATCAAATAAAAAAAATTGTTTTTTTACAAACTTTTTCACAAATATTAGGTTTCTCACTGAAATTATTTACAAACAACTTATGCAATTATGGCACAAATGGTTGTAAATGCTTCTCTGGGATCAGAAATAGCAGACATATATGGCTTTGGCGTTGCTTTTTGGTATTTAGAAGGCCTCTAAATACTGCTGCGCACCACATTTGTATTAGGCCCAGCAGTGAAGGGGTTAATTAGGTAGCTTGTAGGGAGCTTCAGCTTGTAGGGTTAATTTTAGCTTTAGGGTAGTGTAGTAGGCAACCCAAAGTATTGATCTAGGCTAATTTTGATATATTTCTCACTGAAATTATTTTTAAACAGCTTATGCAATTATGGCACAAATGGTTGTAAATGCTTCTCTGTGATCCCCTTTGTTCAGAAATAGCAGACATATATGGCTTTGTCATTGCTTTTTGGTAATTAGAAGGGCGCTAAATGCCGCTACGCACCAAACTTGTATTATCCCAAGCAGTGACAGGGTTAATTAGGTAGCTTGTAGGGAGATTGAAGGGTTAATTTTAGCTTTAGTGTAGAAATAAGCCTCCCACCTGACACATCCCACCCCCTGATCCCTCCCAAACAGCTCTCTTCCCTCCCCCACCCCACAATTGTCCTCACCATCTTAAGTACTGGCAGAAAGTCTGCCAGTACTAAAATAAAAGTTTTTTTTTTTTTAATTATTTGAAAAAAAAATCATATTCTGCTGTGTAGGATCTCCCATTAGCCCCGAACCTGCCTGATCCCCCCAAAGAGCTTTCTAACCCTTCCCCCCTAACTATTAGCCACCATTTTGGGTACTGGCAGCTGTCTGCCAGTACCCACTTTGCAAAATAACTTTATTTTTATTTTTTTTAAACCTAACTTTACTGTAGTGTAGCTGCCCCCTCTATACCCTACACCCTCCTCCTCCCAGATCACTCCCAGATCACCCCTCCTCTGCACCCACCACCCTCTCCCAGCAAAAAATAATCCCCAGCAACCGCGTTAAATCGCGGGTGCGTGCGCGCGCACCCACCGCTCACCTCCATCCGGCATAGAGAACAGCCGGAAAGGAAGTTCCCCAGTGATTGGACACCCCCCCACCTCCCTGCAATGGCTACCACCCACCAACGATCAGCACCATCACTGTGCCTAAAAAGGTAGGATCAGGATCGCTTCCAGCCGCTTGAAACCCTTAACGACGTACAGGGTACGTCGCTGGTCTTTAAAGACCAGTTTGTGTAAGATGTACCATGTACCATGTACGACATGCGTCGTTAAGGGGTTAAATAAATTATTCCTATTTAAAACTAAATACTTACCTATAAAATAAACCTTAAGCTAGCTACAATATAACTAATACTTACAGTGTAGCTAGCTTAGGATTTATTTTTATTTTACAGGCAACTTATTTTAACTAGGTATAATAGTTATTAAATAGTTATTAACTATTTAATAGCTACCTAGCTAAAATAAATACAAATTTACCTGTAAAATAAATCCTAACCTAAGTTACAATTATACCTAACACTACACTATAATTTAATTAATTACCTAAACTAACTACAATTAAATACAATTGAAAAAAAGCGGGTCCATCTTCAAGACATCCGACGCGGAGCATCCTCTTCAAACGAAGTCCAATTGAACAATAAAGGTTCCTTTAAGTGACGTCATCCAAGATGGCGTCCCTTAAATTCTGATTGGTTGATAGAATTCTATCAGACAATCGGAATTAAGGTAGGAAGTTCAAGATGTCTTGAAGATGGACCCATGTCTTGAAGATGGACCCGCTTCGCGCCGGATGGATGAAGATAGAAGATGCCGCCTGGATGAAGACTTCTGCCCGTCTGGAGGTTTTTAGTGCAACACCTGTATTCTATTATTTCTGTACTATTTTGAATCGCCATCAGAGGGCTTTTGTTTTTGGATGTCTGCTGGTATTTGAAGTGTTTGAAGGGAGCTACAACTCTTGTATTTTTTTCTATAAACACTATTGTTATCACCATCTTTTGGTCATCTCCAGAACCTCTGACCCTCCGGGGTGCCATCCTCCCCAATTTGTATTTTTTGTTTTTTCTGAGTATATCTGGTTTCCAGCTCTCCCTCCCCTCCAGGTATATCGTTCAGATGGCTCTGACTGTATATCTTATCTTATCTGTCTGACAACACTAGTGGCCACTCCCCTCTTATAGGTGCTTCCAGTAGGTATTATGTGTTCTTTAGTTGATAAAGAACCTGTTTTTGTATATTCTCATTTAGCTGTTGCAGGTATTGTCCCCCTTTTTTCATGAAATGTGGGGTTCTGTCTTGCATGTCCCTTAAAGTGTCTGCTTGTTTGTGCATCATCTGTTTTTGGATATTGAGTATCAATTGTGTTAGAGTAGGTACCTCTTTTTTTCACCAGTTTCTGAAAATCAGATTTCTTGCTTGTGATTTTACCTGTGTAGGTAGTGCCCTGGAGGGGGTCAAAAACACAATCACTAAAGGGGAACATTCTATCTCTAAATGTAGTGTGGTGTTTAGCCAATTAATTAACATGCCCCAGAATTTATATAGTTTTGGACATTTCCAGATCATGTGTGTCAGGTCTGCTTCTTTTGGTGGAAGTTTGTATTGTGTTGTTGCTTCTAATGGCAGCTACACTAAGTTCTGTTTGTTTTTTGTTTTGAACATTTTGGACAACATCCTGTCACCTGTGGAACCCACTTTTTGTATAGTTTTGGCGTGGCATATGTTCTATCTAGTAGCCTAGTGTGTGATTCTCTTGTTAGCTGAGAGGGTAGCTGATCTTGTCTTGTGGATGCTATGTTGAATAATTTCTGTTGAGATTTCTAATCCCAATATTTCAGTCCATCCTTCGCTAATGTGTTTTAGTGTGTCACTGTTAATGTGATCTATCAGTGCTTTGTATATTGATGAAACGGCTGGTGAGCCCTGAGCTGTCAAGGTTAGTAGTCTGTTAACACTAAGGTTCAACTCTGTGAGTTCCCTATTTCGCATCAGGCTATTCACGTAATGCTTCATCTTCATATGCAAAATGGTGATTGTGTGGGAGTTGGAACTGTAATTGTATGTCAGCAATTTTTTTCACTCTATTCCCTAAGCTTTCTATTATTTTTTTAGAAATTTGAAGTCAGTTTTGTGGATAATTTCTGGTATCATCTGAAATAGGTATAGTATTTTGGCAAACAGTATCCTCTTAATGATTTCTACTCTACCTGAGAGGAATAGGGGAACTTTAGTCCATCTGCTCATAAGATCTTGAATTTCAGTAATTATAGGTTTATAATTTAGATGGTACCAGTCTTTGGGATTAGCCGAGAGTTTGATTCCCAGGTATGTGTTTTATTATTTTAAAGTTGTAAGGTAATGTGGGTGGGGGTGTTTGTGATGGAGCCATATTAATTCCGATTTATCAGTGTTTACCTAATAGCCAGAAATTTTTCCAAATTCTTCAATTATCTGCATGATTTTCGGGAGGTTTGATTTTGGATTTTGGATATACAAGATCATGTCATCTGTGACTAAGGAAAGATGACATCTAACTCTGTTTATGACTAGGCCTTTCGTTTCTGTCCGGATCTTAAGGGCAACGGGCTCAATGGATAGATCGAAGAGCAGGGGGGGCAGCCTTATCTTGTGCCTATTCTGAGTAGGAATGGCAGAGAGGATTCACCGTTGACCAGGACCAAGACTTGCGAGTTAGCTTTAAGAATTTTAACAGTTTGTGCAAAGAGTCCTTTTATGCCAAATTTGTCTAGTGTATTAAAAATTGTGGTCCCAAAGGAACCTATCAAATACCTTCTCAGCATAAACCAGCAGTGCACAGGTGTCTGGTTTTTCTTTTTCTTTTTGGGTCGTTTGACAGTTCGAAAAGTAAGTCAGTATAAATTGGAGTTTTCTAATATTAGTCACTGAGGATTGCCCCTTAACAAACCCCATCTGGTGACTATGAATTAGGGTGGGTAGTACTTTAGCAAGTCTGTTCGCCAGTAGTTTAGTTAGTAATTTATAGTCGGTATTCATTAATGAAATTGGGCGGTAGGATGGGGATCTCTATTTGCTTTAGGGATAACACAGATTTGTGCTTCTGTGAATTGTTGGCATAAATTAATCGTACCTGTAATAATTTTGTTATATAAGTTTGGCAGGTTAGGTGCAATTTCTTTTTCCAGTATCCAATAAAATTCCCTGGGAAAACCATCAGGTCCTGGTGCTTTCTCTAGTGGTAGCCCTTTCAGGGCTTTTGTCATTTTGGGTACCGAAATCGGTGCATTCAAAACCTGTAAGCTGTCTTCTGTAATCTTTGGATATTTGAGTGATTGACAAAATGCGGTTTGCTGAAAGTTGTCTACTGTCTGACCTTGGTATAGTGCTGTGTAGTATTCTTTGAATGTATTCTGAATCTCAGTAGTGGAAGTTTGTATTGTGTTGTTATTTCTAATGGCAGCTATACTTCTGTTTGGTTTTGTAAGTTTTGTGAGTCTAGCCATTAATTTGCCTGTTTTGTTGCCATCTCTGTAGTATTAGACTTGTAGGGCTGTCATTGTCCTTATAGACTCCTGTTGCAATGTCAAGCCTCTCACCATTTTTGTTTCTTTGTATTTATGTTTAGTCAATTGGGTCGGGTTCCTCGGATATTTATTTCTGGCGTTTAGTACCTGTCTTAGGAGAGTTTCCACTCTTATCTTTTTTTTTAAAACATCCCTTTCACATAGGAAGTAATCACCTCTCGTAATACTGCCTTCCCTGCCTCCCAGTACAAAAGGGCATTTTCTGTGTGGAGTTCATTTATGGAGTCGTAAGCCTCCCATTCCCCTATCAAATGGCATCTTAGGTTTTGGTCACAATATAGGTATGTCGGAAAGGTTCACCTACGAGATGTTTTTCCTCCTGAGCTGTGGTAGAATTTAAGTGAGATCGGTGCATGGTCTGAAATAGTGTCTACATTGGTATCCGTTTCCATGATTTTGGAGTTTAGAGCATGAGAGGTCAAAAACAGGTCTATTCTTGATAGTGTATCTTTTGCTGGTGTAGTACATGTATACTGCAAAAATGAAAAAAAGAAAAAAGGTGCTCCAATGGTTCAGAAGATCACAACAAATATTGGAGAATATATCAATACTCCCCTCCACTGAATGATACTCACAAGACTGGCGCACTATATTGCAGTGCAAGTAAGGCAGGCTGGATAGATCAGAGCCCACCAGCTGGCTCACTCCGGACAGTAGAACTTTCAATGGATGCTGTGATCAAAAATATTGAGGAGGGAAGGGTACTCCAATCGTGCATGAAATCGCTACAACATAGAGAAAGTTCTCAATATCCCTCCAGTAAATATACTCACAAAAGTGGTGCACAATATTGCAGTGCAAGTCAAACAAGCTGGGTAAGTATGAGCCCACCAGCTAGCTTACTCATGCAAACAGGTTCACAAGTCCACAATCAGAGTATAGGGAAAAAACAAAAAAACACTCACAGCTCTTGATAGAAGCAAAAAAAAACAACCTCTAAGGATAGAGGATATTTATTAGAGAAAAAAATAGGTTTAAAAACTTGAATAAAATCTGCCTAAAGAAAGAGTGCCAGAAGCACTCTGAAATGTGTTGCAGATTTTATTCATGTTTTTTGTCCTTTGTCCTTTGGAACCATCTTTGATGGACTTTATTTAGTGCATGTATAGTCTTTTGTCTATGGGTGTCTGTCTCTCCATGTATCAGTAAGAGCTAACGTGTGGCTGATTTTTTTAAGGATAAGGGATTCCCTTTTAGCATTTGTGAGTAGCCTATTCAGGAGTTTGGGTGTGTTTGTGTTTCTATATCTGTCAGCTGGCGTCGGTGGAGCAATATTATAATTCCCTCCCAGAATGATTGGTTCCTCTG
The DNA here is from genome assembly GCF_027579735.1 of Bombina bombina. Taxonomy (NCBI): domain Eukaryota; kingdom Metazoa; phylum Chordata; class Amphibia; order Anura; family Bombinatoridae; genus Bombina; species Bombina bombina. The sequence goes on along the minus strand of NC_069504.1, from coordinate 966,988,779 downwards.
TAAAGTTTAACAGATTCGTGCTAAGTGCTGTCCAAAACTATTTATTTGTTGTGTATGGGGGCCATATACACCCCCAATGATGATGGATTGTTTGTCCCTTGTTAGTTTGAGAAGAATATATCTGCCTTCTGGATCTATGATTGTTTTCTCAACCATAAAGTTTAGGTTTTTCTTTATCAGGATTGCTATTCCCCTAGCTCTCCGTTCCTCGTATGTCGTATGGAATATTTGTCCCACCCCTGTTGTAGTTGTTTGTGTTCTGCGTTATTCAGGTGTTTCTTTTAAAATTGCAATATCTGTGTGCTATTTTAAGATATTTTAGTATCGTTGTTCTTTTAATGGGAGACATAATGCCTCCCACGTTCCAAGATACTATTTTCATTTCTAACAATTGTTTTCTTTTTCTATTTGTGTGGGCAATGACCAAAGCCTAATGGTCTTCAGAGCTGATATGTGTGGTTCTGCTAGAGTGTTAGTACTTACAGTTTAATGGCACCCCGAAAGGTCAGCCCCGTTCTCAGGTCCACTGTTATGCTGCTGGCAGTAGTTTATCAAGGCCACTAGTAGGAATTTGTTCTATGGTGATTGAGAATGATATTTCTAGTGTATATTTTTCTCAAAATCAACAGGAAATCAAACCTTCAAATGACAAACAAACAAACAAACAACTATTTGAATTGAATATAACTTTCCCGAGTAGTCTTGGAACATATAAATTATTTTATATTCATATGTAATCATTGAAGATTGCCTGTATGCTCTCAGTAGTAGCATCTTATCCTTAAAGTTCAAGTAGCGGATCATTACCTCCCTTGGAGTTGTACCTTGTGCATTTTGTGGATTTGCATTGCCTATTCTGTGCGCTCTCTCTGCGGTGCACGGGATGCTTTCCTGAGGGACTTTCAAGAGTTTTGGAAGTGTTTTTTTCGCAAAATCCAGGAGGGCTCCAGAGGAATGAGATTTTGGGAGTCCAACTATTCGGATATTGTTCCTCCTTGCTCTGCTCTCCAGATCATCTAGTTTTAGCTGTAAGAACTTGTTTTGTCTTTGGAGGTTTATAATGGCTGCTTCTCTCTGTCTCTCTTCCCCTTCGGCCAATTTTTGTTCTACTGTCCCCAATCGTGCCATAAAAGATTTAAAGTTTGTAGATAGTGTGTCCAGGCCTGTCTGGAGTTGATCGATCTTAGGAAGAAATAATGCAGACAGTTGTGTAACAATTGGGTGGTTTTCTTGTATTGTGGGCTCTGTTAACTCAGCCTGTACATTCTGTGCTTCCTGTATTTCCACTTGGTATTTGTGGCTTCTGTCTGTTCCTTTCTGTTTCCCAGACATCCTGTCTGTCTGTTTAATATATGGAGTATAATATTTTTGCATACAGGCTAGGCTTTTTTATTTTTATATTTGTATTTTCCTGTGTTTTGTCAGTATATTATAGCTTATAAAGGAAAACCAGTGTCCCAGAGTGTCTGCGTATCAATAGCTTGAAGTGTGGTCTAGGGTCTTTCAAGAGCGGAGGGGGGGATCTCAGGCTTTTAGTTTTAGTGTTCCATTTCGGGAGAAAGGTTACTCTCCGTTAATAGAAAGTTCCTGGTTTTGCAGCTTGTGGTTAAGCCTGAGGAGTGTAGAAAGTGCTGTCTTTTTTCTTTGACTACTTTAGTGGTATCTGTGTATAGTTAGTATACCTTGGGGTTATGTTGAGCTGATGTCCTAGAGGTTAAGTACCTTGTTTGCCCTGGACTATGTTTTTTTTATGTCCAAAGGAAAAAAAAATGTGTGCACTAATTCAGGTTAGGCTTTTTTTTTTAGGTTTTAATTTTGTATTCGTCCATGTCTTTGTACAGTGGCTTTTATTTTTGCTTTGCTGCGTGTGTAACATTTCCCCCAAGATGGTGTCCCCTGTTAAGTGTCTGTGGGGTTGAAGGCGTGATCGATGCCCCCTATTTTCTGTTTTCTGACGCTTCTGCTTGCAGCTCTTTTCTGATTGTCGGCTTGTCGGTGGGGGCTCCTTGGTGTGAGGATGCCAGACAGATTTCCCTAGTCACCTATCAAGGCTTCATGGCTTTTTGGGGGTTTTTATGCCGCCAACAGAGGGTTCCAGAGGAGTAAAACTCAGAGCTCCTCTATCCTGCTGCCGGTCAGGCTGCCCGCCCACCGGAAGTCCCTTGTTTAACTTTTTATTTTAGAAAAGTTATTTCATTGTATTTGGGAAATGAGCACTTTTTTGTTTTTATTATATAAAAATATATTTTAAAATAAAAAAACATGTTCTTCTACGTAAAGAATATTGAAATGTTAAATAATCATAATTTATACATACTGTAGGTACTGTAGGTTATGATTATGTAACATCCTGTACAGCTAAGGGGATCTGCAGGAAAGGTCACTTTAGGGCCCCAATATCTAAAAATTGCGTGTTTTTAATTCTTATTTTAATATTTGATTTGGAGTCCAAACAAGGTCACAAAAGCCAGTGTACAAGTTCAATAATGTAAGTATTTTGAAACACACTGTCATGATTATGTTTGGACTTAACATGCATTGAGGCGTGTTTCCTATAAAAACCTGGCCACAAATGCACATTCTTGTTTGATGGTCTCCTAGGCAGAAGTCATTTCAATTGAAACCCGTATTTGCCATCTTGTTTACAGATCATGTCAACATGGAAAGGTTATTTAACAAAAATAGAAATAAATATTGTAAAAAAACAATAATTGCTAAAGTTTAAAAGTAGCTATATAGCCATAGAAAAAAAGTGCACAGTTTTTCAATCACGACAACATAAATGATGCATTCAAATGGTTCAGCAGTGGTACAAATAGAAATGGATTAGAGTAGGTTTCTATGATAGTTGCTATTGCACAATCCCCTTTTAAAACCCGATTTTGCAGGCACCATTACAGTTTGTGACTATAATGACAGTGCAAGTATGACAATCAAATATTAATATAAAAAATAAAAACAACCCATTTGCAGATGTTGGGGTTATTAAATAATTATTGAATTATGCCTATAAAACCAAGATTCATATGGCATCCACATGGTTATTGAATGTAAATGAGGGATTTGGATAACAATGTCACACATGTAAATTAATATTTCCCTTGAATAGTGAACAAATTGGTTTACTGAATAGACCTAAACTGTAAACCTAAGAGGTGTAAATGAGCTATTATGTCAGTCAGTTTCAGGTGACCTCCCAGTTTCTATTTTCAAAACAGGTGCTTAACAAACAAAAGGCCAGTTTGGGGGCTTTTCTGTTTGCTTTCAGCAAATAAACGGCTAGATTTAGAGTTTTGTCGGTAAGGACCCTCGTAGCAAATGCCGGCTTTTTTCTGGCCGCACCATAAAAATAACTCTGGTATTGAGAGTCCACAGAATGGCTGCGTTAGGCTCCAAAAAAGGAGCGTAGAGCATTTTTAACGCCACTCCAACTCTCGATACCAGAGTTGCTTACGGACGCGGCCAGCCTCAAAAACGTGCTCGTGCACGATTCCCCCATAGGAAACAATGGGGCTGTTTGAGCTGAAAAAAAACCTAACACCTGCAAAAAAGCCGCGTTCAGCTCCTAACGCAGCCCCATTGTTTGCTATGCGTAAACACTTCCTAAGTCTGCACCTAACACCCTAACATGTACCCCGAGTCTAAACACCCCTAACCTTACACTTATTAACCCCTAATCTGCCGCCCCCGCTATCGCTGACCCCTGCATATTTTTTTTAACCCCTAATCTGCCGCTCCGTAAACCGCCGCTACTTACATTATCCTTATGTACCCCTAATCTGCTGCCCCTAACACCGCCGACCCCTATATTATATTTATTAACCCCTAATCTGCCCCCCACAACGTCGCCTCCACCTGCCTACACTTATTAACCCCTAATCTGCCGAGCGGACCGCACCGCTACTATAATAAAGTTGTTAACCCCTAATCCGCCTCACTAACCCTATAATAAATAGTATTAACCCCTAATCTGCCCTCCCTAACATCGCCGACACCTAACTTCAATTATTAACCCCTAATCTGCCGACTGGAGCTCACCGCTATTCTAATAAATGTATTAACCCCTAAAGCTAAGTCTAACCCTAACACTAACACCCCCCTAAGTTAAATATAATTTTAATCTAACGAAATAAATTAACTCTTATTAAATAAATTATTCCTATTTAAAGCTAAATACTTACCTGTAAAATAAACCATAATATAGCTACAATATAAATTATAATTACATTGTAGCTATTTTAGGATTAATATTTATTTTACAGGCAACTTTGTAATTATTTTAACCAGGTACAATAGCTATTAAATAGTTAAGAACTATTTAATAGTTACCAAGTTAAAATAATTACAAAATTACCTGTAAAATAAATCCTAACCTAAGTTACAATTAAACCTAACACTATACTATCATTAAATTAATTAAATAAAATACCTACAATTACCTACAATTAAACCTAACACTACACTATCAATACATAAATTAAATACAATATCTACAAATAACTACAATGAAATAAACTAACTAAAGTACAAAAAATAAAAAAGAACTAAGTTACAAAAAATAAAAAAATAGTTACAAACATAAGAAAAATATTACAACAATTTTAAACTAATTACACCTATTCTAAGCCCCCTAATAAAATAACAAAGCCCCCCAAAATAAAAAATGCCCTACCCTATTCTAAATTACTAAAGTTAAAAGCTCTTTTACCTTACCAGCCCTGAACAGGGCCCTTTGCGGGGCATGCCCCAAGAAGTTCAGCTCTTTTGCCTGTAAAAAAAAACATACAATACCCCCCCCAACATTACAACCCACCACCCACATACCCCTAATCTAACCTAAAACCCCCTTAAATAAACCTAACACTAAGCCCCTGAAGATCTTCCTACCTTGTCTTCACCATACCAGGTTCACCGATCGGTCCAGAAGAGCTCCTCCGATGTCCTGATCCAAGCCCAAGCGGGGGGCTGAAGATGTCCATGATCCGGTAGAAGTCTTCATTCAAGCGGGGCAGAAGAGGTCTTCCATCCGATTGAAGTCTTCATCCAAGCGGGGCAGAAGAGGTCTTCCATCCGATTGAAGTCTTCATCCAGGCGGCATCTTCTATCGACATCCATCTGGAGCAGAGCGGCAGCATCCTGAAGACCTCCGACGCGGAACATCCATCCTGGCCGACGAGTGAACGACGGTTCCTTTAAATGACGTCATCCAAGATGGCGTCCCTCGAATTCCGATTGGCTGATAGGATTCTATCAGCCAATCGGAATTAAGGTAGGAATATTCTGATTGGCTGATGGAATCAGCCAATCAGAATCAAGTTCAATCCGATTGGCTGATCCGATCAGCCAATCAGATTGAGCTCGCATTCTATTGGCTGATCGGAACAGCCAATAGAATGCAAGTTCAATCTGATTGGCTGATTGGATCAGCCAATCGGATTGAACTTGATTCTGATTGGCTGATTCCATCAGCCAATCAGAATATTCCTACCTTAATTCCGATTGGCTGATAGAATCCTATCAGCCAATCGGAATTCGAGGGACGCCATCTTGGATGACGTCATTTAAAGGAACTGTCATTAGTCGTTCAGTCGTCGGCCAGGATGGATGTTCCGCGTCAGAGGTCTTCAGGATGCTGCCGCTCCGCTCCAGATGGATATCGATAGAAGATGCCGCCTGGATGAAGACTTCAATCAGATGGAAGACCTCTTCTGCCCCGCTTGGATGAAGACTTCTACCGAATCATGGACATCTTCAGCCCCCCGCCTGGGCTTGGATCAGGACATCGGAGGAGCTCTTCTGGACCGATCGGTGAACCTGGTATGGTGAAGACAAGGTAGGAAGATCTTCAGGGGCTTAGTGTTAGGTTTATTTAAGGGGGGTTTGGGTTAGATTAGGGGTATGTGGGTGGTGGGTTGTAATGTTGGGGGGGGGTATTGTATGTTTTTTTTTACAGGCAAAAGAGCTGAACTTCTTGGGGCATGCCCAGCAAAGGGCCCTGTTCAGGGCTGGTAAGGTAAAAGAGCTTTTAACTTTAGTAATTTAGAATAGGGTATTTTGGGGGGCTTTGTTAATTTATTAGGGGGCTTAGAGTAGGTGTAATTAGTTTAAAATTGTAATATTTTTCTTATGTTTGTAAATATTTTTTTATTTTTTGTAACTTAGTTCTTTTTTATTTTTTGTACTTTAGTTAGTTTATTTCATTGTAGTTATTTGTAGATATTGTATTTAATTAATGTATTGATAGCGTAGTGTTAGGTTTAATTGTAGGTAATTGTAGGTATTTTATTTAATTAATTTAATGATAGTGTAGTGTTAGGTTTAATTGTAACTTAGGTTAGGATTTATTTTACAGGTAATTTTGTAATTATTTTAACTAGGTAACTATTAAATAGTTCTTAACTATTTAATAGCTATTGTACCTGGTTAAAATAATTACAAAGTTGCCTGTAAAATAAATATTAATCCTAAAATAGCTACAATGTAATTATAATTTATATTGTAGCTATATTAGGGTTTATTTTACAGGTAAGTATTTAGCTTTAAATAGGAATATTTTATTTAATAAGAGTTAATTAATTTCGTTAGATTAAAATTATATTTAATTTAGGGGGGTGTTAGTGTTAGGGTTAGACTTAGCTTTAGGGGTTAATACATTTATTAGAATAGCGGTGAGCTCCGGTCGGCAGATTAGGGGTTAATAATTGAAGTTAGGTGTCGGCGATGTTAGGGAGGGCAGATTAGGGGTTAATACTATTTATTATAGGGTTAGTGAGGCGGATTAGGGGTTAATAACTTTATTATAGTAGCGGTGCGGTCCGCTCGGCAGATTAGGAGTTAATAAGTGTAGGCAGGTGGAGGCGACGTTGAGGGGGGCAGATTAGGGGTTAATAAATATAATATAGGGGTCGGCGGTGTTAGGGGCAGCAGATTAGGGGTACATAGCTATAATGTAGGTGGCGGCGCTTTGCTGTCGGCAGATTAGGGGTTAATTATTGTAGGTAGCTGGCGGCGACGTTGTGGGGGGCAGATTAGGGGTTAATAAATATAATACAGGGGTCGGCGGTGTTAGGGGCAGCAGATTATATGTACATAAGTATAACGTAGGTGGCGGTCAGCAGATTAGGGGTTAAAAAAATTAATCGAGTGGCGGCGATGTGGGGGGACCCCGGTTTAGGGGTACATAGGTAGTTTATGGGTGTTAGTGTACTTTAGAGTACAGTAGTTAGGAGCTTTATAAACCGGCGTTAACCCAGAAAGCTCTTAACTACTGACTTTTTTCTGCGGCTGGAGTTTTGTCGTTAGATTTCTAACGCTCACTTCAGACACGACTCTAAATACCGGAGTTAGAAAAATCCCATTGAAAAGATAGGATACGCAAATGACGTAAGGGGATCTGCAGTATGGAAAAGTCACGGCTGAAAAGTGAGCGTTAGACCCTTTTTTGAGTGACTCCAAATACCGGAGTAAGCCTAAAACCAGCGTTAGGAGCCTCTAACGCTGGTTTTCACGGCTAACGCCAAACTCCAAATCTAGGCCAAAATGATTTTGCATTGTGATCATTCAAATACTTGACAACCAATACAGTCAGAAATCTCAGGGATTACTTCTCAAAGTAAATATTCAGTATAAGTGTAGTCCAGTGGACTAACATGATGGTTATTTTACTACTAGTAAAGAATTGAGGTCATGAGTTCGATTCCCCTCAAACCCTTTTTATGGTAAAAAATCTTTTATGGTATAAGGTATGTAACTATAACAATTTGTGAATATTCGGATGTAAATATTTCAGATGAAAGATTACATTTATATTGTATATATTGTAGTATTTTAATGAACTATATAGGAAAGTTTCCTTACAACATTTTTTTCACAAGACATTACCCAAATGAATTTAATGAACAATAGAAAACCCACCAGATGTTAACTATTAAGAATGACCAATAAGAATTGAACCGATGAGTAACAGAACAAGGACATCCTTGAAAAAGCCAAGAGAATATTTGGTGAAACGACTGTTGGATTTGAGTGTGTGATGTCACGTTGTGGGCGGAGACAAACCTTCTGAACTGCAAACCATAATCATAGACATTGTTTACAAAATACAGTTTGTGTAACATACGGATGTTCTAGCTGTGGTTGTTCTCTGGAAACCCTTGTGATTTTAATACGTTTAAATTGTTTTAACATTTATCTGAGTTCACTTCTATCTGCTCCTGCTGGAGTTTCCCATTGCTCATTGCTTTTATATCTAGAGCTTGATGTGAAGCTCTGCAGTATGTGAGTATACAACCTACATGTGAATTAACCCTTTAGTCTCACAGGATTTAACCATTGGCAGCATTGATCTGTTTTATTTGAGGTTAAATAAAAGAGAGATAGGAGTACCTAAATAAATAACCAATCCAGCTGTAACTCAGATAAACCCCTCAAGTTTAACTACATAAAGTACAAAAAACAGAAATGAGACAACGCTTTAAGCTAGGATTACCGGTCAAAGTGGATACAATATATAAAAATAATATATTATATATTCATTATATTTTTATACATTGTATCCTCTTTGACCGTTAATCCTAGCTTAAAGCATTGTCTGTTTTCTGTGTTGTGTTTTTTATTTGAGGTTAACCATTGGAGTTCGACTGCAACATTTATTTCCACTTAGAAGTAATCCCTAGAAACGCTTATGCACATTTGGAGTTGGGACTTAGGGGCTGATTTATCAAATGTCTGGTGGACATGATCCACTGTAGCGATCATGTCCGCCAGACATCAATAAATGCCGAAAGCATACGCTGTCAGCATTTATCATTGCACAATCAGTTCTGGTGAACTGCTCGTGCAATGCTGCCCCCTGCAGATTTTCAGCCAATCCGCCACTAGCAGGGGATGTCAAACAACCCGATCGTATAACATCCGGCGGATTGATGTCCGCAGCCTCAGAGGCAGTGGACGAGTTAAGGAGCAGTGGTCTTAAGACCGCTGCTTCTTAACTCCTGTTTCCGGCGAGCCTGAAGGCTCATGCAGAAACAGGGTTATACAGCCCCATTCGGGCCATGATAATTTGGCCCCTTAGTCTCCATTTTACTTTATTGGACATATCCTTTTTAGACTAACACATTGTTTTTTGTTTGATTTATTATTGATTGTGTTTTAACAGGTTAATAATTTTCTATTTGTGTACAGTCAGAAAGCTAATAGCAATCTCGGAAGTAAGTTGCTGTTAGATTGCTATCAACCCCAAAGTTAAATTCAGCTCTAGGAGCTAGCTGAACATACCTGGTTAGACAATGACAAGAGTCGTGTGTATAGCCTCCAATCACCAGCAAGCTCCAATAATACATTGCTGCTCTTGAGCCTACCTACGCATACTTTTCAACAAAGAATCCCAACTCAAGAGAAGAATATATATTTGACAATAGAAGTAAAGTATCTTAAAACCGCATGCTTTGTATGAACCATGAAAGCATAATTTAGACTTTCATATTCATTAACAAAATAGGATTTTGAAGTTAATTTAAAAAAAAATCACAATTAGTTAAAAACTAACAATATTTGTAAATCAATCAGAAGTTTGTTTGGTGCTTAGTGATGATGTCAAATGAGGATAACGATATATGGACTTCCCACTATAAAGATAGCCATGATAGAAGATCATTTACAGGGAGTGCAGAATTATTAGGCAAATGAGTATTTTGACCACATCATCCTCTTTATGCATGTTGTCTTACTCCAAGCTGTATAGGCTCGAAAGCCTACTACCTATTAAGCATATTAGGTGATGTGCATCTCTGTAATGAGAAGGGGTGTGGTCTAATGACATCAACACCCTATATCAGGTGTGCATAATTATTAGGCAACTTCCTTTCCTTCGGCAAAATGGGTCAAAAGAAGGACTTGACAGGCTCAGAAAAGTCAAAAATAGTGAGATATCTTGCAGAGGGATGCAGCACTCTTAACATTGCAAAGCTTCTGAAGCTTGATCATCGAACAATCAAGCGTTTCATTCAAAATAGTCAACAGGGTCGCAAGAAGCGTGTGGAAAAACCAAGGCGCAAAATAACTGCCCATGAACTGAGAAAAGTCAAGCGTGCAGCTGCCAAGATGCCACTTGCCACCAGTTTGGCCATATTTCAGAGCTGCAACATCACTGGAGTGCCCAAAAGCACATGGTGTGCAATACTCAGAGACATGGCCAAGGTAAGAAAGGCTGAAAGACGACCACCACTGAACAAGACACACAAGCTGAAACGTCAAGACTGGGCCAAGAAATATCTCAAGACTGATTTTTCTAAGGTTTTATGGACTGATGAAATGAGAGTGAGTCTTGATGGGCCAGATGGATGGTCCCGTGGCTGGATTGGTAAAGGGCAGAGAGCTCCAGTCCGACTCAGACGCCAGCAAGGTGGAGGTGGAGTACTGGTTTGGGCTGGTATCATCAAAGATGAGCTTGTGGGGCCTTTTCGGGTTGAGGATGGAGTCAAGCTCAACTCCCAGTCCTACTGCCAGTTTCTGGAAGACACCTTCTTCAAGCAGTGGTACAGGAAGAAGTCTGCATCCTTCAAGAAAAACATGATTTTCATGCAGGACAATGCTCCATCACACGCATCCAAGTACTCCACAGCGTGGCTGGAAGAAAGGGTATAAAAGAAGAAAATCTAATGACATGGCCTCCTTGTTCACCTGATCTGAACCCCATTGAGAACCTGTGGTCCATCATCAAATGTGAGATTTACAAGGAGGGAAAACAGTACACCTCTCTGAACAGTGTCTGGGAGGCTGTGGTTGCTGCTGCATGCATTGTTGATGGTGAACAGATCAAAACACTGACAGAATCCATGGATGGCAGGCTTTTGAGTGTCCTTGCAAAGAAAGGTGGCTATATTGGTCACTGATTTTTTTTGTTTTGTTTTTGAATGTCAGAAATGTATATTTGTGAATGTTGAGATGTTATATTGGTTTCACTGGTAAAAAATAAATAATTGAAATGGGTATATATTTGTTTTTTGTTAAGTTGCCTAATAATTATGCACAGTAATAGTCACCTGCACACACAGATATCCCCCTAAAATAGCTAAAACTAAAAACAAACTAAAAACGACTTCCAAAAATATTCAGCTTTGATATTAATGAGTTTTTTGGGTTCATTGAGAACATGGTTGTTGTTCAATAATAAAATTAATCCTCAAAAATACAACTTGCCTAATAATTCTGCACTCCCTGTAATGATGGAACTTTTGTTTTAAGGTTTCATCTTCATAGCCAATTTCAACACTTTAGGTACCCCAACCATACATTTGGATATGGAAGTTATCTTTTTCAGTAGTAAAAAGGAGGATTAGCTAGTAATGGAAATTTTCTCTTTAATACACTAGTTACATTTAACACTTTAGGTACACCAACCATACATTTGGATATGGAAGTTATCTTTTTCAGTAGTAAAAAGGAGGATTAGCTAGTAATGGAAATCTTCTCTTTAATACACTAGTTACATTTAACCTTGACATTTGCATCATACTTCCCCTAACATGGCACTTGTAAAGGTAGCAAGATTAGGTAGGCAGAGAACTTTGTAAATTCTTATTAAAATCTCCACTTAGATGCCATTTAACAATAAAAACATGCCTTTTAATAGGGGTTGTCTGAAGAAGAGATGTGGTAAAAAATAATCTTAAATAGCTATTTTTGTAATTTATGGCTCATAGAACATAATAGTTAGTGAGTAAATGCTGAGGCTATAGAGCAAACATTTTTATTCAATAAAAATTAAATAATCCATTCAAAAGTTTATAATTTAGAGGTAATAATTTTCTTAAATTAATTACTGAGATAGTGAGAAAACTCAATTAAGTGTAGATGTTAATATTTCTGAATATATGAATCTACTACTAAAGTTTAGTTTTCTACATTCTAATAGTTACTTGTTTAGTTTTCTAAAACACTATACTGCAAAGTACATATCTCTGCAATAGATAGCACAAACCTACTCTAAAGTACCATACTAGGGGCTAGATTTTGAGTGGTGCTCTAACTGTTGTGTGCAAGTGATAAAGGGTATATTGCAGCTCTTTGTGCATGTCGGAAGTAGCACGTGTATTACGAGTTGAAAGTAAATGCATTCACTTGAGCACAATTAAATTTAACGCGTGTTAACTTCAGAGCTCTTGTAAACTGTTACGCTGGACTAAAAAGTTGCACAAAACACATCAAAAATTCATTGTACAGTTGGGGAATGAAATGTAGCAGAGTCTCCTGTAATGGAGTTAAGGGATGAGCATGACAGGCTAGTGAAAATCCCAGTGCAGTGTAGTAGCAACAATGTTGCAAAGTAAGGGGAGGTCTTAGGCTTACCACTTATAAGGGAAGTTCTGGAACAATCTGGCTTCTTCTACCTGGGATTTTCAAGGAGAAAGTTTCTGTGCCATCCTTCCTAGCGAAGATGTCTCGTTCCAGGAGAAGTGCTGCTGTGCCCATTCGCTTCAGAGAGACGTCTGGGAGATCCTTGTGAAGTGCACCTAGAATGGAGGAAGAAGTTGAGGATGTGGTGCCACCAACTCCGATTAAAGACAGGCCTGTATCCTCTGCTATCCCTCCCAGCCATGCTGTGGCTACAACATTCCCACCCCTGGAGGCTGTATCCGCCGGGCCTGCTACTGCTATGGTTACAGGCCGGGTGGATGCAGGAGCTGAAGGGGTGCCTTCGCACTTAGAGAGGGCTTTGGAGGCTGGCCTGGGGGCCCTTACGGCCTCTGGCATGTCACAAGAGGCAGCGGCGGCTGTTGTGGGCCTGTTTAAGGCGCTCACTGCCACTGTTCTGCCTCCGGTTGTACCCCCTGCATTGTCAGGGCCTAATGCCACCCACCCTCCGCCCGGGCCTCCTGGGCCTAATCCGGTCACATCATTGGTGGCACAGTCCGCCGCAATGTTGGGGCCAAGTACAATCCACCCTCCAAACAGGCCTCCAGGTCCTGACCCCAGCGCTTCATTGGTGGCTCAGTTGGAGCCTGCTACCTCCAGTCTAGGCTCTGGTTGTGGCCTAGCGTTGGCCGCTCCCACTTCCGGTTTGACGTCTGCTGCGCGTGATGTCACTTCCGGTGTCATTGCGAGCAGACGGCTGGAATAGGGAGTGGCAAAAGGAGCTCTGGGGGCAAGAAAGAGGCCAAGCCGGGTACTCACCACAGGTGAGTGGGGAGTATCCAGGCAGGCCTGCTCCGCTGCGCATCGCTCTGCAGCCTTAAGGTCTGGAAGTAGAGCACCGTTAGTACAGAGGGGGCGTGGCTTGCAATGAGGGAGGCTTAGAGGGGCTAAGTTTGGTAGGCATGAGTATGCGGGGGTACACAGCGCCTAAAGGGGGTGTCAGAGAGCACACAAGGGGGTTCATGATAATGCTACATTTGTTCACCAGCCAGTAGAGAGTGTGGCAGTGGTTGATGTGAATGAGGGGATGGTGCAGCAAGTAAGCACAGGGGTGCTGCGCGGCTCTAGGGGTAATGCTGTGGCTGCTCAGGGAAGAAGCGCTGAGGTAGTGCGCGGCGCTAGGGGCATGACCACCCAGACAGGGTCAGTGAATGAATGGGGTGGGGCTCATGTTGTGGAGAGTGCGAGTGGGGTTCCCTTTAGGGATGGGGCCAGCACATCTACCCCCTTTTGGGGTGGCAGCCAAGGGGGGCATGGGGCAGGCCTGGATACTCTCCTCTTGTTTGTTTCTTCTTTGCAGGATTCAATGGCTTCAGCGCCAGGGGCTGAGACCTCCAGCACAGCAGGAGCAGTGACAGCGGTGCAGGCAGCAGGAAGAGGATCAGCGGGAGCAGCATCTTAATCCACAGCACCTTCCACCTCTGCAGCTGGTGAGAGAAATTTATTGAAAATGTCACACACCATTAACACTGACTATAGCACTGATTCAGACTCATATGGGGGAAGGAAGCTAGGGCTTAATAGCAAGGGGCAGCGTCGCATGTTTAGGATGCTGAAGCTACTAGTTACTGAGCGAAATCAGGCTAGGGGTCTAGGCAGTGCAGTTCATTCGCAGCTGCCAGCAGTGCAGAACATCTCTGTGGCCTCCACGAGCAGCGCTGTGGGAGTGGATAGTTGCGTACAGGCGCAGGAACAAGCGGTAAGCGTGAGGAAGGTGGATCTGCAAGGGGATTCATACCCCTGTAAGATCCACTGCCTACATGCACATCTCAAGCCCAAGAGGGTTCAGAAAATTTGTGATCACAGATATGTGAACATGTTCGAGCTGTCGCTGGAAGCACAGCGCGACAAAGAGCTCAGTGAGGATAGTACTGGACCTAAAAAGATCCAGCGCACTGATACTTTTGAAGAATGGAGGCGGTGCTTCCGTGTCTTCTCCTCGTGTTACATAGAACAGCCGCCGGAGGTCGTGGTAGATGTGATCAAGTACGCGAAAATTATAGAAAGCATTTATAACAGGTATGGGGAAGGCATGTGGAGAGCCTGCAATAGCGAATTCAGAAGGAAAATGGTCGGGAACCCCGTACTTAATTTCAGGGTCAAGGACTTGGACCTATGGTCGCTACTTGTACCCGAGAAAAGGGAGTCACTGATGCGAGTGGGCCCCCCTAGGCCGCAGGGGCTGGTCAAGCGGCGGGGCAGGGAGTGTTGGCGGTACAACGAGAAGCAGTGCGATAAAGGGGCATCTTGCTCCTTTCGCCACGCCTGCATGTACTGTGGCGGACAACATCCTGGCTCCAACTTTCCAAAGCGGAAAGAGAGTGGAGCTTATTGCGGGACAAATAAAGGGGAGGCTGGACAAAAGAGCTCCAACACCCCTGAGGTTGGAAGCAATTAGGCCTTGGTTGGCGGCCTACCCAAATAGGGAGGCTGCTAGCCAACTTCTGGAGGGGATTAATGAGGGCTTTCGGATACCAACCATGGGGGCGGTGGTTGGGTCGGCCTCACACAAAAATTTAAAGTCGGCCCATGAGATGCCGGGGGAAGTACAGGCGAAATTGTCCAAGGAAATTGCTCTTGGGAGATTTACGGGTCCGTTTGAAAGGCCTCCCATCCCTGCGCTGGTTATTTCACCACTGGGTGTGTTCCCTAAGAAGGACCCGGGGAAGTTTATCCGGATACAGCATTTGTCGTATCCGAAAGGCGGGTCTGTCAACGACGCGATCGACCCGATGATAAGCTTGGTGTCATATCAGTCCTTTGATCAGGCATTGAAGTTGGTTATAGCAGCAAGTCCAGGCACGCTGCTGGCCAAGATGGACATCGAATCCACCTTTCGATAACTCCCCATACACCCCACTTCATTCAGATTGATGGGGTGTAAGTTCGACGGCAGTTATTTTGTCAACAAATGCCTCCCCATTGGTTTTTCTCTTTCCTGCGCTTACTTTGAGGAATTTAGCACGTTCTTGCATTGGACGATCGTGACAAAGGCAGGCGGGGGAGTAGTCACCCACTACCTCGATGATTTCCTGCTGGTAGGCAGCGCGGAAACTCAGGAATGCGACCAACTCATGACAGTAATGAAGGGATTAAAGGCGCGATTCGGCATACCGCTCGCTGAGGATGGACGCAGGGCCCATGTACGAGACTCACGTACTTGGTGATCGAGATAGACACTGCTGCAAGGCTATGTCGTCTTCCCACCGATAAAGTGGATGCCATGCTCACAGCGATGGTGGCCAGAAGCATGCCCATGAAGGAACTGCAATCAGTTCTGGGGTTCCTCAATTTTGCATGCAAAATCATAACCATGGGTCGCGTGTTCCATAGGAGGATGGAAGCTATGCTTTCCGCCCCAAAAGTGCAAGGAGGGTCGCTGTTTCGGAAGATATGCGCGAAGACCTTAAGGTATGGGAGCGTTTCCTGCGGGACTTTAATGGAACGCTGCTCTGGCGGGCCCCCCGGGCCTCCAGTCAGACAGTCCATCTGCTGACGGACGCAGCTGGAGCGTTCGGCTATGGAGCTTACCTTGATGGCCAATGGAGCGCCGAACCATGGCCCCTGTCATGCGTTCAGAGGGGCCTGACCAGGAACCTAACACTCCTGGAGCTCTTTCCCATAGTCGTGGCTATGGAGCTCTGGGGACCGGTCCTGAGGGACCGGATCATTGTGTTTTGGACAGACAATGCTAGCGTAGTGTTCACCATAAATAGATTGTCGGCCTCATCACCAATAGTTGTTAGATACTTGCGCCAGCTGATGCTTAGGTGCTTGCAATACAATGTTCAGTTTGCTGCGAGACATGTCCCTGGGGTCAATAACACCTTGCGGACACACTGTCCAGATTCCAATGGGAGCAGTTCTGCAGACTGGCTCCCAAAGCATCTGCCGCTGGCTTACCTTATCCCCCCTCTGTTTGGCAGTTGGCGGGGCATGGAAGTCAGTAGGGCATCTGGTGCAGGCATCTCTGGCACCGACCACTTGGAGGGCTTATTCACAACATGGGGGTGAGTGGGTAGGTTATTGTATTGAGCAGGGCACCGCGGTTGGGGGAGCCCCTAAGGAAATGTTCTTGGAGTGGCTCGCCGGTTGGAATAGGCAGGGAATTTCTAAAGGTACTATAGCTAACAAGATAGCAGCTATCTCCTTTTCTGTAATCTGTTAGAGTTGCCTAACATTACGAAGAGGTTTATGGTACGGCAAGCAATTAAGGGTTGGGCCAGGTTAGAAGGCAGGGCGAGAGATGCCCGAGTGCCAGTGACGTTGTGCAGGTTAACCAAACTGCTCAATGCCATTGTGGATGTTTGTATTGAACCCGGAGAAAAGGAGCTGTTTCAGTGCACCTTTTCTTTGGCATTTTTTGCTGCCCTTAGGCCGGGAGAGTTGGTCGCTGCCTCAAAGGAGGCGGTTAAGTCAGGAATGCAGTTGGCCCATGTCAAATGGGCTGGGGATAATCTGTTATTGTTTATCCCGCATTCGAAGACGGACCAGGAAGGGAGAGGGGCATGGTTGACTCTGACCCCTTCAGTCTCAGGTGCCTGCCCAGTATTGTTGACAAGGACTTATGTTGTGCAGTGCACGCGAGGTCCTTCTCAGTTCCTGGTGCATTCGGATGGGTCCAACTTGTCCTAGTATCAATTTGCGGCGGTGCTAAAAAAGGTGGTGCTTGCGGCAGGTTTGGGGGATTGTAGAATCACTCCCCACTCTTTTTGGATAGGGGCTGCTACCAGCACAGCGACGCTGGGTTGGAGGGGGGAGCACATCCAGAGATTGGGTAGATGGAGGTCCCAATGTTATAAGTTGTATGTGCGCCCGCCAGCAGAGGCGTAGTGGGTATGGGGGCCTACGCAGATAGCTACCGCGTTTTGCATTTTTTTCTGGTTGCGTTCCCCTTTTTTGTTTGGTCCCTTAATCGTTGTAATCCATTTTAGGTGTGGCTATGGGTCCTACTCGAATCTGGATCATAGGGCACTCATACATGCACTGGGCAGCCCTGAGGACTCTCTCTCATCTGGAAGGGCAGCAACTGGGTCTACCGATGTTAAAGGCATCAGTGCGGTAATTGGGCCGTAGAGGCTTACAGTGGGATGGTTTGCCTGCCCTCCTCCAAGATGCTAGACATAGATGGGGGCAGCCCCATATTATCCTCCTCCACATGGGGGGTAATGACCTAGGATGTGCACCGGCATTGGACCTCATCAATGCTATGAGGTCTGATGTCAGGTGGATCTCTACAACGTTCCTGGCGGTTAGGTTGGCTTGGTCCAACATAATTCCCCGGCTGCGTTGGAGATTTTTCCCCACACCTAGAGTAGCTTACAGGGTGAGAAAAAAAGTGAACCCAGAGCTGGGTAGAACAGTGTTAGCTGTAGGCGGTTTTGTGGTCCGCCATAAGCAGATCTCAGCAGATAAAAAAGGGTTGTATCACCCAGACGGGGTACACCTATCTGAAGAAGGGCTGGTGATCTTCTTGGCGGACCTCAAAAGGGCCTTGTTAGTCATATTTAGCTGGTGGCGGCAAGAGTCCGGTTTGGAAATGCCTGTCTCTTGTGGCGGGAGGTCGTAGCCATTAACAATTGAGGGCGGAGTCTGCAGAGTTTACAGTCGGGCTAATGGGCGGGGATGATGTCCTCAGGTCGTGACTTGGGGGGCCCCGTGGGTCTGTTGGCTGAAGATCCTTTAGGACGTCCGCGCCTTCTAGACGGAATGGGGTGGGGCCACATTTTGCGGCCCCCTCTTGGTATTCGCAATTACACAACACCTGGCTGCGACCTCCGGTCATATGGCGCTAATAGTGATTATTTTACTAGGCCTCAAATGCCGCCACAGGGTAAATATTTAGTGACTTCCGTTGAAGTCAAGTTATTCAATTTGTTAATAAAGATGACCATGATATAGTCTTAAATCCCAGCTCTCTGTGTCGTGTCTTTATTTGTTATATTAAGTAAGTTAAGTAAGTGTTTGCAGGCGGTTGGAACTACCAAATACAGTATCAGCCCTTAGGGGAATGAAAGGTAGCAGAATCTCCTGTAATGGAGTTAAGGGATGAGCATGACAGGCTAGTGAAAATCCCAGTGCAGTGTAGTAGCAACAATGTTGCAAAGTAAGGGGAGGTCTTAGGCTTACCACTTATAAGGGAAGTTCTGGAACAATCTGGCCTCTTCTACCTGGGATTTTCAAGGAGAAAGTTTCCCTCCCTCCCAACCCTCTTTGTCCTTGATGCTTGATAAAGCCAACATGTAGATGGCGTCATTCAGGCAGATGGCTTCCTAGTAGGTTGCTGGTCTTTAGATGCGAAAGGCAGGGATAGGGTTAGTTGACCTAGTCATTGTAAGACCTTAGCTGTAATTTTAGGTGCTTCCTGGAAGGAGCATTGCTGCAAGGCTTTGCTACACCAGTGCCTTAGAGGTAGAAGTGCATCATAAGATACATACATCTCCTAGCGGCGGGAGGTCGTAGCCATTAACAATTGAGGGCGGAGTCTGCAGAGGTGACAGTCGGGCTAATGGGCGGGGTGATGTCCTCAGGTCGTGACCTGGGGGCCCCGCCCCCTAGGTCTGCTGGCTGAAGATCCTTTAGGACATCCACGCCTACTAGACGGAATTGGGTGGGGCCACATTTTGCTGCCCCCCTTTGGTATTCGCAATTCCACAACACCTGGCTGCAACCTCCGGTCATATGGAGCTAATAGTGATTATTTTACTAGGCCTCAAATGCCGCCACAGGTTAAATATTTAGTGACTTCCGTTGAAGTCAAGTTATTCAATTTGTTAATAAACATGATATGGTCTTAAATCCCAGCTCTCTGTGTCATGTCTTTATTTGTTATATTTGTTATATTAAGTAAGTTAAGTAAGTGTTTGCAGGGGGTTGGAACTACCAAATACAGCATCAGCCCTTAACACTCAAAATAAAACTAACACAAAAAAAATATTGAAAAAAATATTGCATGAAAAAATATATAAGCGGTCAAAGATATGAGGTATCAGGTGTTAGAAAAAAAAGGGAGGTAAAGTGCTTAAACATAGAGATACATACATATACATATCTAAATAAATATATATATATATATATATATATATATATATATATATATATATATATAAAATCCAATTGTCACACTGGGGCCTATCTATCAAGCTCCGTATGGAGCTTGAAGCCCCGTGCTTCACCAGTTATGAAGCAGCTGTCTAAAGACTTGCTCTGAGGACGCGGACAGACATCGCTGCAATTCAACCGGATCGAATACGATCAGGTTGATTGACACCCTCCTGCTAGCAGCCACAAGAGCTGCTGGTGCAATGCTGAATGTGTCAAGCGTATTGCTCTCCACATTCAGCGATGTCTGTCGGACATGATCCGCTGATAATAAATAGGCCCCACTCTCTGGATTCAAACACAGCAACCTTTATTCAGGTCTGAGGAAGGGGTGAATGCCCCAAAACATCACAGAATAAAGGTTGCTTTATTTAAATTCAGAGAGTGTGACAATTGGATTTCTTAATAGCTTTTGCTCTCTGGTACTATATTTCAAGGAGAGTGGAAGTGTGACACCTACCATATTTTAATATATATATATATATATATATATATATATATATATATATATATATACACTAGGCGATAATCCTGCCCAGAGGGCAGTCTATGTTTAAAAACTACAACCCCCCAAGCTAAAGTTACAAAAAAAAAAATACAGAAAAAAATAAACAAAATCCAAAATATAAAATGTGAACCTAAACTAATACGCCTATACAAATAAAAATCCCCCCAGAATAAAAACACCCCTAAACTAATACTAAACTACAAATATCCCTTAAAAGGCCCCTAACAGTAAAAAAAAAACACCCACTAAACCTCCCAAAAAAAAACAACCTAAAACTAAAAAAAACTAAACTTAACCATTGCCCCTAAAGGGGCATTTGCATGGGCATTGCCCTTAAAAGGGCATTCAGCTCTTTTTCAATTGCCCAAATCCCTAATCTTAAATATAAAAAAAAAAAACAAAAATAAAAAAAACAACCCTAGCACTAAGCCCCAACGGCTCCTGAAGTCCGGCCGAGAAAGTCTTTTTCCAGACGGATTGATCATCTTCTATCTTCACCCAGAGTAAAGCATACCTCCCATTATTTCAAAATTCAAAAGAGGGACCCCCCCCCCCCCCCGCAAAAAAATTTAAATGTGGTGGGTGGGGCTTAAAAAATAATAAGACCAAAGTAATAAAAATAAAATTCTAAATAAAGTCATATATTTTAATACACTTAGGCAGCAAATCAAACACAAGCTCAAACCACTGGTATGGCTATGTGAGCGCTGTATTTAATTAGCCTTTGCAAAGACATTGCTAAATATTTTTATCTTAATTGCACATTTATTAATAAATTCTTCAAAAAATACTCTCTGCATTCCCCATTAATATTCTAGATTCTGGCCTTTAAAGTCAGCAAAAATGCACAGTAGCACACTACATAGCATACACTTACACATAGAGATACACACACACACACTACATAGCATACACTTATACATGCAGATACACACACACTACATAGCATACACTTATACATGGAGATACACACACACTACATAGCATACACTTATACATGCAGATACATACACACTACATAGCATACACTTACACATGCAGATACACACACACTACATAGCATACACTTATACATGCAGCATACACTTATACATGCAGATACACAGACACTACATAGTATACACTTATACATGCAGACACACACACTACATAGCATACACTTATACATGCAGATACACACTTATACATGCAGATACACATACACACACTACATAGCTTACATTTATACATGCAGACACACACACACTACATAGCATAAACTTATACATACAGATACACACACACACAGTTATGGATACAGATAGACACACACACTACATAATATATGGGTATCTGTAATTCATTGTATGGGGTCCTGGGGTTGGCAAGCACATTAGCTGGCAGTCTGCGGCTGCCACTGTCCGTTACACTGTTCGTTACCCTGGTTTTAGCACTGCTCATTGCATAAAACTGAAGGCATGCTAGTATTATCACCAGGGGTTAGATATCATCATTACCAGAGGTCACCATTACCCGTGGTCAGAGTGTATACAGCCTTCTTACTCCTGCTTAACCCACACACCATTCCTTTTCCACAGGGAATATAACAGGTATCTAACCCTGTGAGAGCAAAGCCAGCTGCTTCTGAGTATGGGCCCAATAGAATTTAAAAAAAAAATATTTTTTTTTTTTTTTTAAATGCCTGGGGCAAATCGGGACAGATGGCTAGCAACTCAGGACAGAGGGACAGACCCCTAAAATCGGGACTGTCCCGCGAAAATCGGGTCAGTTGGGGGGTATGGTGAAGGCATAAAAAAAAGATATAAATTATCTAAAAAAAGTTGAGTTTATGTGAGATAACTTAAATATGCTCAATTATGTAAATTAAAACATGCTTCATTCAAAATATTAGTCATCTCTAGCAACAAAAATAATGTTCCAAGAATTCTATATCTGTCAGATAAAGAAGGAAATGTTGCTTCTTTTCTTTGAAAAAAAATACTACTCTTTCATATACATGATGACAAAATGTACTTCTTATGCCTCTTGTATGCCCATATCTGATAGAGTTAATAGAGTTAATATTTCAGAGGATGTGATGTACATCACTTAAACACATCAGTGCAGAGTACAACACTGTATAGACCCATGCTTTCAAGAATATGCATGTAGTTTGACCCTGTGTTATCCTCTATAATTGATATTAGTTAATTGGGATGGCGGCTATTTCAGAACATAAACTGCTATTTACAAAGAGGATTATTGTTTTTTGATCATTGGTAGGGCATTGCCATATAAATAGCATTCACTTAATTAATGTATATACAATATAATGCAAAGTGGCTCCAAAGGCAACCAAAGACATCATACACCCCACACACAATGAACCATGAATATAAAATAGAACATAACCCCCTTTAAATGAGAGGTCTCATTTCCTTCTAGGTTGAAGGTGATTTTAACCGCCTGTTGGGTTTCAAGGCTTGCTAAGTGACACACTTTTTCAGGCAGGGCTGGTGGGCTGCTGTTTCCTTGATGGCTGTGACAGTGGAGGTCCAGGGTCTCACTAAGAAGCCTTTAGCTTAGAGCAGCCGACAGTGCTGTTTGAGCTTTGCCTCATATCAATCAAGGACTATCTTTGAGTGTCAGCTCTATTTATTGTTTCTGGTCAAAATTTACCCGCAAGGTTACTCTGAAGAAACACTTTAAAGATACTGATGTTTGTGATGAAATAGAATATAGAAAGGTAACGCAATTGATTTGAGTCCAGATATAAAATTAGGTTTTGATGAGCTCTGTAATATAGTCTCTATGTGTGACTTACAACTGAGTAGCCAGAATGTAAATAGAACAAGTCAACAGCCAGGTATGGGGAGTAAAAAGAGTACTTTCTATCCGGTACAGGCCCGCAATGATGTGATAGAGATATTTCACTCTATCATTGAGCAAGATTTAGTGAACTTATCTTTAGAAACATCTAAGAAATCTAAATTGAGAGGTAATTTATCTAAAAAGGAAATAGAGGCTTTAAACAAGTTAAAGAAAGAGGAAAATCTAGTGATCCTCAATTCAGATAAGGGATGAGTAATTGTTGTTTTGAATAAACAGCAGTATTTAGAGGAATCTTATAGACAGTTGAGGGATAAAGATACGTATAAAAAATTAACTTATAACCCTATTAGTAAGTTTCTAGAAAAACTAAAACATCTGTTGAATAGTGCAGTTGAGGATATAGTATTGACAAGAAAAATGAGTGAGTTTATATTGGTGGAATTTCCCAGGGTTTCAGTGTTTAAGTTTTCACCTAAGATACATAAATTCCCTAAGTAATCCCCCAGGGCGCCCAATAATTTCTGCGATAGGGTCGCTTGGAGAAAGACTGGTAGAATGGGTGGACACACAACTGCAACCAGTGGTCCAATCCCTCCGAGGTTTTCTGAAAGATAATAAGCATCTGTTGAAATTGTTAAAGGGCATGTTTGGACTGATGATTCAACGTTTGTGACTATAGACGTTGTGTCACTTTATTCATGCATACCACATACTTTGGGGATTAAGGCAGTAAAAAGAATGCTATATACATATTCAAATTATGCTGATGACCTTATTACATTTATACTTGAGGCCATAGGTTTTTTGCTTAATCACAATTATTTTGTGTTTAATGGGGAATTCTATATCGAGACTAGGGGCACTGTAATGGGGGCGAAATTCGCCTCATCGTATACCAACCTTTATTTGGCAGACTTTGAAGAGACAACTATATTTGGATCTGATAATTTGTATTGGAATAGAATCAATTTTTATACAAGTTATATAGATGATATGCTGGTATTCTGGCATGGAGGTGAAAGTGATCTGGATGACTTTGTGAGACATATATATATGATAATAGAGGGAATCTGAGATTCACGAACAGTTCCTCTAAATGTTCTATTCCATATTTGGATGTCAGACTCAGCCATGAAGATAATCTCATAACTACAGAAGTCTATAGAAAATAAATATCAGGAAATACAAACCTGAGGGCAGACTCTTCTCACCCTTATCACCTCAAAAAGGGGATCCCCAGGGGACAATACATAAGACTGAAGAGAAACTGTACAACTCAGAAAAAGTATTGGCAACATGCAGATTTACTTACAAAAAGACTGCTAGATAGAGGATACAACTTTAAAACACTTGAAGATATTTCGACTGTTGTTGCGAAGATTAATAGGGATTGCTTATTGAAGGAAGGCAAAAATTACACTGGCAATAAAAATAACAGGAATAGGAATTATAGGCAAGTTAGTATTCATTTTATTACAACATATAGCAGACAATATAGGGATATATGTGCTATAATTAAAAAAAGAATACCTATTTTGGAACGAGATGTTGATCTAAAAAATGTTTCAAAATTGTGCTAGTGTTGTATATAAATAAAGTTT
Source organism: Bombina bombina (assembly GCF_027579735.1). Lineage (NCBI taxonomy): Eukaryota > Metazoa > Chordata > Amphibia > Anura > Bombinatoridae > Bombina > Bombina bombina. The sequence continues at coordinate 966,964,344 of NC_069504.1, read as the reverse complement.
ACACAATTACATTTTACTCTACTTGCTCTGTCTTTTTTATTCCTCAATTATTGGATGTTAGCCCTCTGGTCATTTGAATTCAACATCCACTGTGACGTCCACATTATCCTTTGGGGATTTGACTCTGCGATTGGTGTGACCCGTCATGTTACCTGACGCACGGAACTCCGACATCCTGTGTGAGTCCTACGGGAGAATCTTTTGGTCCCATACCACTCTGTCAGGCACTCTGGTTGTGCCGCCACGCTTGTGAGTAGCCAACCTGAAGGGATATCCTGTTACATTGTGATTTGTATTGGCTTGTCTCGTCAATATTAATATATTAATATATTAATATATTAACCCCTTACTGTTTAAATTGCCAAGTCTGTTAGAGTGCAAATCAGCTCTGATAAAATGCCGTGTGGGCGTGAAACGCAACAGTTGTTAGCGCTGAATATTTCCTGTGTGCTGTGCCCGGGATATACTTATATGTCTTAATTCTTTGATTATTAAATAAAGCTTACTTTTTAACACTTGGATTTTTAACGTCCTGTACACCTTTTGTTCCTGCTGGAATCTGCTGTCCTTCGGTTTGGTTTGTTCAAAATTTACCTCTGCAGTTTCTTTGGTGCCAAGTCTCAATTGGAGGTGATAAAATGTCATATCTGACTTGCATTCAGTCCTAACATTCATGTTTTCTGCCAGCCCTACTGATCTTGAGAATGGACTGTTTTTTTTTAACTGCTTTTTGACTAGCCCCTATCTGTACTCTGACATTCAGACTGATTACCTGGTTGAAGATCTATGCTGTTTTGCCTATTTGTTATGGAACCTGTCTTCTGACTGAACTCTTGTTACTGATCTTTGGCCTGGCTATGCATTACCCTTCAGACTGAGTTCAAACACCTAGCAGTTATGGCCGATATTAGTAATAATGACGACAGGCAGCAAACATCATTTTATTGTGTTAATGATAGGTATAGATTCCTGCAGGTATTCAGGAATTAGGAATAGGGGAACTGGGTGTCTGACATTTTGTCAGAGCCTATGGGGCCAATTTATCATGTGCTGGGGGACATCGATAAATGCCAAGAGCATATGCTGTCGGCATTTATCAGTGTATAAACAATTCTAGTGAAATGCTTCTGCAATGCCACCCCGTGCAGATTTGCGGCCAATCGGCCGCTAGCAGGGGGTGATTGCTCTCCCATCGCCTCAGAGGTGGAGGATGAGTTAAGAAGCAACGGTCTTATTTGCAGCATCATAAATTGGCCCTTATTAGTTAATATTACTATTACTTAAAATTACATGAAACCCAATTTTTGTCTTTCATGATTCAGATAGAGCATGTGATTTTAAACAAGTTTTCAATTTACTTCTATTATCAATTTGTTTTGTTGTCTTGGTATCCTTTGTAGGCTCAGGAGCTGCTGATTGGTAGCTGTACATATATGACATGTTATTGGCTATCCTTATGTGTTCAGTTTGCTCCAAATAGTCCACTGTTGCTCTTTCAACAAATTATACCAAGAAAATTAAGCAAATTAGATAATATCATAAATTTGGAAAGTTGTTTAAATTTGTATTCTCTACTTGAATTATGAAAGGAAAAAAAATAATTAAGGTTTCATGTCGCTGTAATACTATGTTGTGCGATTTCAATAACACACATACATTCAAAATGTAATATTTTTTATCACATTAAGACACATTTATGTCAAACCTCAGTGGGCTAGATATTTCTTTTCTACAAATTTTCTGAAAAGTGCAAGATGGTGTATAGTAATGCATTTTTATGTTTTATTTTCAATTACATGTAAAACATCAGTATGGAAAGCCTACATTCTAATGCTTTGGAACATTGAAATGCCATTAAATCTGCAACAATACCGTTTTTCTTTGTGGTATTTGCAAAATAATAAATTATTACTATTGTTCTGAAAGGGACAGTCTACACCAGAATTGTTATTGTCTAAAAAGATAGATAATCCCTTGATTACCCATTCCCTAGTTTTGCATAACCAGCACAGTTATATAAATACACTTTTTACCTATGTGATTACCTTGTATCTAAGCCTCTGCAAACTGCCCCCTTATTTCAGTTCTTTTGACAGACTTGCAGTTTAGCCAATCAAAGCTGGCTCACTGGATCTCCATGTGCGTTAGCACAGTGTTATCTATATGTCACACACAAACTAACACCCTCTAGTGGTGAAAAACTGTTATGCCCTGAGAGAAGAGGCAGCCTTCAAAGGCTTAGAAATTTGCATATGAACCACCTAGGTTTTCCTTTCAACTAAGAATACCAAGAGAACAAAGCAAAATTGGTGATAAAAGTAAATTGGAAAATTGTTTAAAATTACATTCTCTATCTGAATCATGAAATTTTATTTTGGACTAGACTGTCCCTTTAACTGCTTAATGTGCTGCATAAACAACATATTGCTTATGTGGATAACTCACAGAACACACACTAAAGGCTCTATGTTTTTAAACAGTTGGTATTGCATTGGAGCCCTTGTGGTGCAGTCACCTGCTTACTGCAAGTTCTGAATTTCTTTCATTATTCAGATAGAGCATGTGATTTTAAACAACTTTCCATTTTACTTTGCTTATCAAATTTGCTCTATTCTCTTGGTATCCTTTATTGAAAGAGCAGGTTTGAACTACTAGCTGAACATATCAGGTAAACCAATGTCATGAGGCATTTGTGTGCAGTCACCAATCACCAGCTAGAACCCGCATTGCTCCTCCTGGGCCTACCTAGGTATTCTCTTTAACTAAGGGTACCATCAAAATAAATAAACTTAGATAATAGAAGTACAATGGAAAGTTGTTTAAACGTGTATGCTCTGTCTGAATCATGAGAATAAAATGTTACTTTAAGAATAAACGTTCATGCAACTGTTGTTTTTCAACCTCACCCCAATCTCATTTCTAAGTTCTAAGTGATTGTCAGGCCTTCCTATCACAACATTGGACTCACAATAGCAGGGAGTGGCAAAGAGGGCTGGAAAGATTCCCTAGCTGGACACTTTACCCCCCCCCCCCCCATATAATGATAAATTGAAACTGAATATTAATATATAAAAATCATGATATACATGTAATACAGCGTTAATCAAAGCCAAGTGAAAACTGTTTAGATTTAAAAGTTGAAACAAGCAGACAACTGATACTTCTGTATTAAAGGGACAGTTTACTCCAGAATTTATATTGTTTAAAAAGATTTTTGTGTAACCAACAATTATATTAATATACTTTTTATCTGTGGGGTAACCTTTTATCTAAAGCTCTGCAGACTGGCTCGTTATTTTAGTTCTTTTGACAGACTTGTATTTTAGCCAATCAGTGCTGACTCCTAAATAACTCCACGGGAGTAATTACAGTGGTATCTATATGGCACACATGAACTAGCACTCTCTAACTGTAAAAAACTGTCAAAATGCACTAAGATAAGAGGTGTTTTTTTAACAGTTTAGAAATCAGTTTGAGCCTACCTATGTATAACTTTCGGCAGAGAATGCAAAGAGAACAAAGAAAATTTGATGATAAAAGTTAATTGGAAAGTTGTTTAAAATTGCATGTCCTATCTGATTCATGAAAGCTTAATTTTGACTAGACTGCCCCTTTAACGCTTAATGGATTTCAGAGACAAGTACAGCCAATCATATGTTTGTTTATATAAAAAAGTAGGTTATTAAAGGGACAGTCTACTCCAGATTTATTATTGTTAAAAAAGATAGATAATCTCTTTATTACCCATTCCAGAGTTTTGCACAACCAACACTGTGTTATATTAATACACGTATTACCTCTGTGATTACCTTGTATCTAAGCCTCTGCATTCTGCCCCCTTACCTCAGTGCTTTCGACAGACATGCATTGTAGCCAATCAGTGCTGACTCCACAGGAGGGAGCACAATGTTATATTATATGACACACATGAACTAGCACTGTCTAACTGTGAAAACTGTCAAAATGCACTGAGGTAGGAGGCAGTTTTCAACAGTTTAGAAATCAGTTTGAGCCTAACTAGGTTTAGCTTTCAAAACAAAATACCAAGAGAGCAAATTAAATTTGATGATAAAAGTAAATTGGAAAGTTGTTTAAAATTGCATACCCTATCTGAATCTAAGAAAGTTTCATTTTGACTAGACTGTCCCTTTAAACATAGGAACATTTATGTTTCAAATGACAAAAAAAGTAGTTTGCATATTTTACACAGAGCAAGAAAGCATATCATTTCTCATAAGGGTCAAATCGCCATGACTTCATTCCCACCTTACCCAATAAAGACACAGACACATATGTTGGAGGTATAAGACCGTGAAGCAAGGTCGCGTTTATTAAACAAAACCAGGCAAAACTCTAAACTTATTCAACTTATAAAGCTATATCCTAAAGCTAACCATAACCTAGTACCTACAGCAAGCGTAGTGAGGTCACCGGCCCGGATTGGTTGTCGCAATGCTCTTGCCGAGCATTGCCCTTCAGAGGCTGGCATCATCCACAAGGGGTTTCTAGGTCAGCAGGCCCGCGGGGAGAGGCGTTACAAGCTGCGACTTGCAACATCATGCCCCTCCCATTAGCTCGACCACACCCTCGCGGAAACCATAAAAATTATTCGGCCGGGAACCCACCACGCCAGCCGGTGATTACTACCTGCACCCTAACAAGTGTCTCCATACCTGTAACGGTCATCATTTAGACGCCAGACGTCCAACCAACGTCCATGATGTGAAGCCAAAAAATTACCACTTTGGACTTAAGATCAGCTAGCCTGATTAGGCATGCCCCTGCCAAAGTCCTACAACCACCCTAATGGTAGCCGTCCCTCAGTGCCGCCGCCTTTAACCTGAAACAAAGATTAAACATGTTAACAGCAAGGGGGGGATGGGCGGGGAAAAAACCTTTCTCCAGCAGTTGCAGACAAGAAAGAGGAAATCTCCCAGCATCCATGCACTTTTAAGCAGGTAAGAGTCCCCACCCCACACATTGCAACAAATGTTGCAAACTCACACACTGTACAGCTTACATTCCAGTCAGGCAGCATAACCCTTAAGATGTTACACGCACAATTATGCCTTCCACTACCATAAGGGTCAAATCGCCATGACTTCATTCCCACCTTACCCAATAAAGACACAGACACATATGTTGGAGGTATAAGACCGTGAAGCAAGGTCGTGTTTATTAAACAAAACCAGGCAAAACTCTAAACTTATTCAACTTATAAAGCTTAAGGCTTATAAAGAGGTGACGGCATCTGAGGCTAAGCTATATCCTAAAGCTAACCATAACCTAGTACCTACAGCAAGCGTAGTGAGGTCACCGGCCCGGATCGGTTTTCGCAATGCTCCTGCCGAGCATTGCCCTTCAGAGGCTGGCATCATCCACAAGGGGTTTCTAGGTCAGCAGGCCCGCGGGGAGAGGCGTTACAAGCTGCGACTTGCAACATCATGCCCCTCCCATTAGCTCGACCACGCCCTCGTGGAAACCATAAAAATTATTCGGCCGGGACCCCGCCACAAGTGATACCACTTCCATGCCCCCATACTGGAGCTCTTGCCGCCACACCTAGGGAATAGCTAAATGACATGACGCCTCAGCGCATTCGATAAATTAGCCAAAAACAACTCTAAGCCTTCTTCTGTCAGGTGAACCCTGTCCGGCCTGTATAGCCGCTTGCAGTCCCCCAATATGTTGTCATGCCTGATTACGAAACCACCTTCCTCCTCGATCAACCTCCCCACATCTCTGTTCAGCTTTTTCTGGATACGGTAAGCTGAACGATGTACTCTCACATGTCGCCACTGCAAGCGAGCAATCACATTCGACCAAGCTACCCGTACACCTGGGAAACGCGCTTTCAACCACCTAACGTCTGACTGAATGACAGCCACCAACTCTAGTACAGGCAAACTTCCAACATCATTTCCACCCAGATGCAGCACCATCAGGGAAGGCCGTCCCCAACGGCGGGTAGCCTCCTCCAGACAAGCTGGCAAATCACTCCACAACATTCCCCTCCTCCCCAGCCATCGAATCGAAACCGCATCTGGTCGAAATCCCAGCTGCTGGCCGCCCGGGAGCTTCATAGCGTGAATGGCTGCCCAATGGACATATGAATGCCCAACTATCCATGCTCTACAGGGAGGGGTTCTTAAACCTAAAATAAATAAACGAAAACCTGCATTACTATCAACCCTGGCTGAGGTCAGCCCTATACCTTCTAAACTGTATTCTGAAGGGGTCTAATGTATAACTTATACCTCTTTGAGCCCCACCTCCCTAACCTCTTGATCTCCCGTTCCGACGACCCAGCAGCAGCCGCGCTGGTGGCCGCTCCAATGCGAAATGAGTGTGGAGCGATAACATCAGGATCGAGCCCGACCCGCTTAGCCGCTTCTTCCAACACCCTTCTGAACTGAAAACTGGACAAGTTAGACCCGTCCGTATGAACAAAAAACTGTTCTGAGTTCCCTGGCCTCCTACCGGAAAATTCAGAAGAAAGCCGCACGGGGCAACAATCACGATTCTCCTGCTGCGGTATGGTCAGCCATACGCCTTTCCGCTCCTGATCAGTCTTTGATCGCGGGATAAACAGCAATAGCGCCTGCGTGTCAAACCTGACGTGCCACACCTGTACACCTTTGCCCATCGCCGACCTGGAAGGGCTCACTAGCTCACCTATCCTCAAAGCCCCGAATAAAGCAACCGCGAACGCTGCCCTAAACAGGCTGACCTCATACTCGTCCGTGCACACCTCTGGAAGTGCTGCCAGTAACACCCCTAGTCTCTGAACCGTGATAGGCTCACGCCTATCCACCGGCTTGGCCTCAATCCTCCCCCAGCCTTTCATTACCTGCCTAACTAAGAAGGTACCTGTCCCATCCGGGAGACCCTTCCACTTGCTAAAGAAGGACAAAGCTGCTAGTCTACCCTGCATCGACCCTTTTTTGCAGCCGCCCTCCTTCAAGCGTACCATCCATTCAAGCAACAAAGCCGGTGACCCAGATTCTACCGGAACACCCTTACCCTTGAGGAAGATGTCCCACTTGGCCCAGTACTTGACGTAGGCTTTCCAGGTAGCAGGCACCAGCGACGCCTGCACCATTGAAGTCAGCACGTCCCCCCTTCCGCCACCTGCCAAAGAAATGAAGGACAAGGAGTACCGACCCTCGCAGCCCCCAGCGCCAGTTTTCTAAATGTCTCCCACTGGCCCCACGACAGCGCATCCGCAAGTACATTATTGACCCCGGGCACATGTCGTGCCACAAAATCAATGTTGTGTCGCAAGCACCTCAGTACTAACCATCTGAGATAGCGTACAACAATAGGGGAAGAGGCTGAAAAATTGTTGATAGCATACACGACACTCATATTATCGCACCAGAATATCACATTCCTATTAGCCAACCGCTGTCCCCACAATTCAATGGCCACTACGATCGGGAGTAACTTCAGGAGCGTAAGGTTCCTGGTCCATCCCTTCTCCGTACAGGCCCTAGGCCACTCTTCCGCGCTCCAAGCGCCACTGAAGTATGCCCCGTAGCCCCCTGCACCTGCAGCATTGGTGAACAGGTGCAGAGCTAGACTGGAAGTCCTCTTGTGTCTCCAAAGCAAGACCCCATTGAAGTCTTCCAAGAACAACTCCCAGACTTTGAGGTCCTCCCTCATGTCCGGAGATATCCTACACTGCTTGCCGCCCGCATTGGCTCCTTTCAAGGGGCCCTCCAACCTTCTGTTGAACACCCGACCCATCGGGATAACTTTGCAAGCGAAATTCAACAAGCCCAGCAACGACTGTAACTCCCTCACCGAAAGCCTGTCAGCCGCCGTGGCCGAAGAAACTGCGGCTAGCATACGCGCTACCTTATCCTCTGGCAACCTAAACTGCTTTTCCAGGGTATCGATCTCGATACCCAGAAATGTTAAGCAAGTACATGGTCCCTGGGTCTTGTCTTCCGCCAATGGGCCCCCGAAATGAGCGAACAGCGCCCTCATCATTGACATAAGCCGCGCACATTCTGTCGACCCAGCTCTGCTGATCAGCAGAAAATCATCCAAGTAGTGGGCTATAAGCCCACCCTGCGCCTCTGAAAAAACAGCCCAATGCAAAAATGTACTGAACGTCTCAAAGAACGCACAGGAGACCGAGCAACCCATCGGTAGACAGCGGTCCACAAAATAAGCACCCTCAAACCAGCACCCCATCAAACGAAAGGATACCGGGTGAATTGGCAGCAAGCGGAAAGCTGACTCAATGTCAAGCTTTGCCAACATAGCTCCAACTCCAGCCTGCTGCACCAAGCCCATGGCTTGGTCAAACGACTGGTAGAACACCGAGCTAATATCTGGGTCGATAGCGTCATTTACCGAACTACCCTTCGGGTATGATAAATGCTGGATCAGCCGGAATTTTCCTGCTTCCTTTTTTGGGACAACTCCAAACGGGGAAATCACCAAGCCCTCAATTGGGGGCACCGCGAAGGGACCTACCATACGCCCCAACCGCAGCTCTTTCCCCAACTTTTCCCTAACTATGTCGGGGTATTCATACGCCGACTTGAGGTTCCTCTTCTGCCGCGCCCCACTCACCGGTCCCACCACCGGGATGAGAAAACCCTTGCGAAGCCCGGACAGGAGGAGCTCCCCCGCCTGCCTGTCAGGGTAGGCCCTGAGCCATGGCTCAAGGGCGTCCAGCCTCAGCGGCGTTGGGGCCCTTTGACACAGCAACCCCCTTTCCAGCACCCCGGCCTCAACTCTCCTTCCGCCTCCCACACTCTGTCCCCAGGTGGCCCGCCCCGCAGTATAAGCAAGAGTGGCGAAAGGAGCAGTTCGCTTCCCGGTCACACTTCCCGTCGTTATACTTCCAACATTCCCGGCCTTTCCTTTTGACCCCGCCCATCGGCCTATTCCCCCCTGCCCTCGCCGGGGGGGAAGGGGAGCGTTCCGCACCCAAGCGCTGCCATAAGTGCACGTCCGTAGTGCCGAAGGTCAGCAGCGGGTTCCCCACCATCTTTCTCCTATAATCCGCGTCGTATGATCTCCACACACCTTCCTTATAGGTTTTGTGGACGAACTCAATAGTCTCCATATACTTCCAAATGTCCCCGCCCAACTCAGGCCTTGCCTCCACCAAGCAGGACGCCATCACCCTAAAGCACGTGCGCCACTCGTCGAACGTCTCGAGCCTCTTCACTTTCTTTGGGCCCGAACCGTATTCACTTCGCTCCTTGGCCTTATGGGCCTCAAGCGACAGATCAAAAATGTGAACATATTTCCCATCTCTGATTTTTTTAATCACCTTCGCCTTAAGGTGCGAATGCAGCGAGTGCACATTGCAGGGGTACGCATCCCCCTGCAGTGCCACTTTCCTGTCTGCCACCGTCACGCCAACAGCCCCTGACCCTACCTGCTGACTGCTCACCTGACTAGGAACCCCTGCCTGCGCTCCCCCACCCGGAGCCAGCCTAAATTCCTGCCTTTGCTGTACCGCTACTAACCTACGCAGGTATTTTAATACACATTTTTGAGGTTTGGACACTGGCCCCAAAGAGTCGTCACTCTCAGAGCCAGTATCGCTAGATGACCCACCCCCCCCAAGCCCAAACCCAACATTGTCTCACCTGCTCCTGGCGCTGTATGGGGAAGTGCCCCCTGGCCTGCTTTGGTCCTCACAGCCACGACTTGTCCTGCCTCCTGATTGCCTGCAACCCCTGCCTCTCCGCTCACCTGTGAAGACAAAGCAAAGCCGGGAGTACCGAGGATCGCAGAACAGGCGCCACCCCCACCCTGCCCCACTGCTGGAGTAGCTTGCTGACCAGACCCCTGAACCCCAGCCCCAAGCTGCCTACCCCTGCTACCCCTGTCATAACTGCCTGCCAACGCTGGCGCATGGCCACCCTCCCCCTGCTGACTAGACGCAGCAGCTAGGCCACTAACGGAACCCCCTGCAACAACAGATGCTGGGTGCTGGGTATGCCCTGCTCCTGGGGGTAATGCTTGTGCGAAATCTGAAGTGTGGTTTAAAAAGCACAGGGTAAAAACACCAAACTCCTGATATACCTAAAAAGTCCCTAATATAGGTAAATAGAATAGACAGGAATTAAATTTAAACAGGAGCGCTGTAGCTAAAGGTGTCAACTAAGGTGAAGCAAGTGTAGAAAACTTTTAAAAATCAGTAGTAATGGGACACATAAATTTGTGTCAAATTATTATAATGTGCTAAAATATATCAATGGGGTGAAATACTTAGTGGTAAAGTGATTTGTGCATATTATGATTAACCAAAATTTTTTTTTTTCTTAAGTATATATAATCAAATACAATAAACAGTGACAAGTTTGTGCTATTTAGCAGGCTCTGCCTAAAATTTAATGCAGCAAAAATGAATAACAATAAGAAAAACACAAAAAAATATATATTGGTAATAAAAACGGACGTCTCCGAATATAAAAAGGAATTTGCCAGTCCACCAAAAGTGTTGGAAAGTTTATCCTTATAGCCAAATGGATTTGAACAGTCCAGGTATATAATATTTTGTGGATAAATGAAACAGGCTTACCCCCAAACAATGCGTCTCTTGATGAAAGGTAAAAAAAGGAATTACTGCCGTAGCGGAAGTGACGTCACCTATATGGGCGCTGGCCAGACTGAGTCCTCTGATTGGTCCTTGTGCGATCGCTTTTCAGGTTTCAGCTGTTCCACAGCCACAGAATATCTGCTCTTTATGTGCCCAAAGCACGCAGGATACTGTTGAAAAGTGCTGTATGTTAAGTGCAGCTGTTCGAGTAGGTATAAAGTTCAGCTTTTGTACCTTTAATGCAGCTTGTAGTTTCGGTGCATAAGTAAGCACCAGAATAGTACAAAGTTCAAGGTTTCAGAGTTTCACAGACGGCAAACAGGCATCAATCTGTGACAGCAACTTGTAGCTGTAAAATACTCTTTGAAGTTAAATAATGGCAACAAACATCAACGCGTTTCTCCCTCTACAGGGCTTTCTCAAGATGAGGTGTTGCAACAGGTGCACCTTTTTTAAAGGTGTATCTTGATCTCTTATTGGTCACTTTTAATTGGTCATAGAGAAGGGGTGTGTATCGTTATTTGAAGGTGGTATTGGCAAAATATACATATGTTAAAGGCAGCAATACAAAAGATTAAGTACAAAAAATTAAAAGACTAAAAGACTACAATTGTCATTTAAAAATTATCACAAAAACACATAATTAAAAAACATATATATGCTTTCCTTACACTTATCTAAAAACTGTCAGTTACAGATTATAGTAATAGTGGTGTTGTTTTAACTCAATATAGAAATAAGGAAATTTCATAATAAAGTGAAGATATTCATAGATGAAGAAGAACCCAAAAAAGTTTTCATATGTAAGGACCTGAATATATAAGACCTATTAATAGAAAGACTTTTCATTTCTAAAATGGAATGAACTAGTTAGACAAATTCTTTAATCTGTATCTTTATTATGAAGGTACATTAAAAATGGAATATCTACATTTTAAAATATATAATATATAATGTAATACATCTACATAAAGGGACACTATGGCCTAGATTTAGAGTTTTGTCGGTAAGGACCAGAAAAACTAACGCCGGCTTTTTTCTGGCCGCACCATAAAAATAACTCTGGTATTGAGAGTCCACAGAATGGCTGCGTTAGGCTCCAAAAAAGGAGCGTAGAGCATTTTTAACGCAGCTTCAACTCTCGATACCAGAGTTGCTTACGCAAGCGGCCAGCCTCAAAAACGTGCTCGTGCACGATTCCCCTATAGGAAACAATGGGGCTGTTTGAGCTGAAAAAAAAAACCAAACACCTGCAAAAAAGCTGCGTTCAGCTCCTAACGCAGCCCCATTGTTTGCTATGCGGTAACCCTTCCTACGTCTGCACTTAACACTCTAACATGTACCCCAAGTCTAAACACCCCTAATCTTACACTTATTAACCCCTAATCTGCCGCCCCCGCTATCGCTGACCCCTGCATATTATTATTAACCCCTAATCTGCCGCTCCGTAAACCGCTGCTACTTACATTATCCCTATGTACCCCTAATCTGCTTCCCTAACATCGCCGACCCCTATATTATATTTATTAACCCCTAATCTGCCCCCCACAACGTCGCCTCCACCTGCCTACACTTATTAACCCCTAATCTGCCGAGCGGACCTGAGCGCTACTATAATAAAGTTATTAACCCCTAATCCGCCTCACTAACCCTATAATAAATAGTATTAACCCCTAATCTGCCCTCCCTAACATCGCCGACACCTAACTTCAATTATTAACCCCTAATCTGCTGACTGGAGCTCACCGCTACTCTAATAAATGTATTAACCCCTAAAGCTAAGTCTAACCCTAACACTAACACCCCCCTAAGTTAAATATAATTTACATCTAACGAAATTAATTAACTCTTATTAAATAAATTATTCCTATTTAAAGATAAATACTTACCTGTAAAATAAATCCTAATATAGCTACAATATAAATTTTAATTATATTATAGCTATTTTAGGATTAATATTTATTTTACAGGTAACTTTGTATTTATTTTAACCAGGTACAATAGCTATTAAATAGTTAAGAACTATTTAATAGCTAAAATAGTTAAAATAATTACAAAATTACCTGTAAAATAAATACTAACCTAAGTTACAATTAAACCTAACACTACACTATCAATAAATTAATTAAATAAACTACCTACAATTACCTACAATTAACCTAACACTACACTATGCAAGCTCAATCTGATCATGGACCTCTTCAGCCCCCCGCTTGGGCTTGGATCAGGACATCGGAGGAGCTTTTCAGGACGGATCGGTGAACCTGGCAGGGTGAAGATAAGGTAGGAAGATCTTCAGGGGCTTAGTGTTAGGTTTATTTAAGGGGGGTTTGGGTTAGATTAGGGGTATGTGGGTGGTGGGTTGTAATGTTGGGGGGGGGGATTGTATGTTTTTTTTTACAGGCAAAAGAGCTGAACTTCTTGGGGCATGCCCCGCAAAGGGCCCTGTTCAGGGCTGGTAAGGTTAAAGAGCTTTGAACTTTAGTAATTTAGAATAGGGTAGGGCATTTTTTTTATTTTGGGGGGCTTTGTTATTTTATTAGGGGGCTTAGAGTAGGTGTAATTAGTTTAAAATTGTTGTAATATTTTTCTTATGTTTGTAAATATTTTTTTATTTTTTGTAACTTAGTTCTTTTTTATTTTTTGTACTTTAGCTAGTTTATTTAATTGTATTTATTTGTAGGAATTGTATTTAATTAATTTATTGATAGTGTAGTGTTAGGTTAATTGTAGGTAATTGTAGGTAGTTTATTTAATTAATTTATTGATAGTGTAGTGTTAGGTTTAATTGTAACTTAGGTTAGTATTTATTTTACAGGTAATTTTGTAATTATTTTAACTATTTTAGCTATTAAATAGTTCTTAACTATTTAATAACTATTGTACCTGGTTAAAATAAATACAAAGTTGCCTGTAAAATAAATATTAATCCTAAAATAGCTACAATGTAATTATAATTTATATTGTAGCTATATTAGGATTTATTTTACAGGTAAGTATTTATCTTTAAATAGGAATAATTTATTTAATAAAAGTTAATTAATTTTGTTAGATGTAAATTATATTTAATTTAGGGGGGTGTTAGTGTTAGGGTTAGACTTAGCTTTAGGGGTTAATACATTTATTAGCGTAGGGGTTAATAAGTGTAGGCAGGTGGAGGCGACGTTGAGGGGGGCAGATTAGGGGTTAATAAATATAATATAGGGGTCGGCGGTGTTAGGGGCAGCAGATTAGGGGTACATAAGGATAATGTAGGTGGCGGCGCTTTGCGGTCGGCAGATTAGGGGTTAATAAGTGTAGGCAGATGGAGGCGACGTTGAGGGGGCAGATTAGGGGTTAATAAATATAATATAGGGGTCGGCGGTGTTAGGGGGAGCAGATTAGGGGTACATAAGGATAACGTAGGTGGCGGTCGGCAGATTAGGGGTTAAAAAAATGTATTCGAGTGTCGGCGATGTGGGGGGACCTCGGTTTAGGGGTACATAGGTAGTTTATGGGTGTTAGTGTACTTTAGAGTACAGTAGTTAAGAGCTTTAGAAACCGGCGTTAGCCCAGAAAGCTCTTAACTACTGACTTTTTTTCCTGCGGCTGGAGTTTTGTCGTTAGATGTCTAACGCTCACTTCAGAAACGACTCTAAATACCGGAGTTAGAAAAATCCCATTGAAAAGATAGGATACGCAATTGACGTAAGGGGATCTGCGGTATGGAAAATTCGCGGCTGAAAACTGAGCGTTAGACCATATTTTGAGTGACTCCAAATACCGGCGGTAGCCTAAAACCAGCGATAGGAGCCTCTAACGCTGGTTTTCACGGCTAACGCCAAACTCCAAATCTAGGTCTAATAAAGTTAAAAGCAAGGAAATATTATTACATATATGGCATAAATTTAATCTAATAGAAATGGGGAGATGTCTAACTCTGAATTCAGGCCAGCGCGAAATAGAGTGTCATATCTATATATGAGTTCTGCCTCTTTGAGTTTTAATTTTTTTTCTATATTCCCACCCCTCCAATTTTGTTTAAAATGTGCTATCCCCCAATATTTTAAATCAGAAGTTCTTCCACTATGCACTAATTTAAAATGTTTATAAAGATTAGTATCTTCCACACCCTTTTCAATACAGAGGGGATGTTCCCTTATCCTGTCTTTTATCATTCTTTTTGTTTCCCCAAAATATATCAAATCACAAGTACATTTTAGAATATAAATGACTCCTTTGGTGGTACATCTAATGCACTGTTTAATACTAAATTCTTCTCCAGATTTATGAACTTTTACTGTGCTTCTTTTGTCACTGTACTTACAGGCCTTACAGGAGTAACAAGGAAAGAAGCCTAGTACTTTCCCTCCCTGTAAATTTTTCTGTATGGGTATCATTGTTTTCGTGTTATATGCACTAGGTGCCAGGATAGATTTGAAGTTTTTGGATTTTCTAAATATCATTTTAGGTTTTGGTGGTAAACAGTCTCCTATAATAGGATCTGCTTTATGTATGCCCCAGTTTTTATTTACAATTTTTCTCATAAGACCATGGTCCACGCTATACTCAGTAACGAATGGTATATTGATTACCTCTGTGTTCTCTATATTAGTCTTTTGTTTATATGAGAGCAGGGATTTTCTATCGGTCTCCCTAGCCCGTATTACAGCCTTATTTACAGTCTCTTTTTTGTAGCCTCTATCTAAGAATTTTTCCATTAGGATCCTGGTTTTTAATTTAATTCCTGGTAATGCTTGTGCCCCTTGGGCCAACAGTGAGGCCAGCCTAAAGATCTCCCCTATAACATCCTGCTGTCCTCTCCCCAGAGGCTCATGCCCGCTAACACTGTGAGTCACCCTCCTTGCCAACTCCATCCCTTGACCAGGACCACCCTGCCCACCCGCACCCCACATGGGTGGCCTACCACCTTCACTTCCCAGCCCCCCGGTGCCCATACCCCCGTAACCAGAATGAACCCCAGTGCCTCCATAACCAGAATGAGCCCCGATGACCAAACCCCCCTGACCGGAATGAGCCCCAACATGACCGCCAACTTGCCAGGTGCCAGCCCCCGGATCAGTGCCCCCAGATTCTGCCTGCCCGGTGCCACCTCCCCCAAATCCCCGTGCTCCCCCGTGACCAGAATGGGCCCCAGTTTGACCTCCAACTTGCCAGTTGCCAGCCCCCGGATCAATGCCCCCAGATTCTGCCTGCCCGGTGATGCCTCCCCCGGATCCCCGGACTCCCGACTCACCTGCGCCATCTCTGCAACCAAAACCGGAAATGCCGCCCTCCACGCGTGTGCCCGGAAGTGACGTCACGACCGCGACGACCAGAAGTGACGTCACCGTTGCCCCACACCGACTGGAAGGAACCGACGGAGGAAGCCGCGCCAACCGCCGCTCGCGATGAAGACCCGCCACCGGACCACCCGCTGTACCCGCCTGCCTGATGCCTGGATGCCCGCCGCCGACCGCAATGCCCTGGACCGGACCCGCCGAGATGGCCTGAATCAAGGCCGCCACCTCGACCCGCGCCGCCTCCGGAATAGGTAAGTCAGGTAAGTACCCGACCCCCGAGGAGGCCGCAGTACCACCGGAACCACCAATGCAAGAGGGGGTGGGCTGAGGGCCTAAAGCCATGCTGCCCCGGCCCACGGAGGGAGGGGGCCACTAGACCACCAGGCCAAGATACGCGGTGTAGGCCCGAAGGCCCACCGCTTTCCCCAATGCCGCTCGGGCCGAAAGAGGAAGGGGAGGGAGCCACTAGACCACCAGGCTGAGACACGCGGTGAGGGCCTGAAGGCCCACCTCCGTCCTCCACTCGAACAGGCGACAACACGCGGTGTGGGCCCAAAGGCCCGCCCCCTGACTCCACCTGCTCTTCTCCCTGGGACACTGGCACGCCCGCAGGCTTCAAATCGGGCCCGCCGGTCTGCCCGTGACCCTGAGTGCCCTGCCCGAGTCTAAACACCTCCGGGAGGTCGATCGAACCATCCGGAGCCCTTTCTGCCCCCTGAGAGGAACCAAGCCCTGAATCAGATAAATCCCCACCCTGGGACAACGGGAAAAGGAGGGGGGAAGATGTCACACCCAAGGGCCCTTCCTGATCCTGTGAAATGTTGAGGCCTTCCCCTTGAGAAAGGCTAGGGCCTACTTCTCCAGAACCCACACTAACACCTCTCCCCCTAACAGATACTCGCCGTGACACTGGCGAAGACTCCCTCATCCGCTTAGGAGGAACCGACTGACGCCTAGGCCGCACCATCCTGACACAGAAAAAAACTTTCTCCAGCAGTTGCAGACAAGAAAGAGGGCATCTCCCAGCATCTGTGCACTTTTAAGCAGGTAAGAGTCCCCACCCCACACATTGCAACAAATGTTGCAAACTCACACACTGTACAGCTTACATGCCAGCCAGGCAGCATAACCCTTAAGACGTTACACGCACAATTATGCCTTCCACTATCATTAACTAGAGTATGAGTGCATTTTAATAAATGTGAGCTAAATTATTACATATAATCCATATGAGTAAGATAATTACACCATTCATGACACTACTGTCAGGGAGAAGCAGCAGAGATTATATATAAGTCCTGTGAGGAAGGAACAAGAAAAAAAATTGTGACAAACCAGTGACATCCGGAGATCCAGGTGTACCAACCTCATGACCTCTTGCAGGCTTCTGCGAGGTTGGAGCTTTCACTGTGCATCTTTAAATGCTTAAGATAATTTATTTTAAATGGCTCTGTAATAGCAGAGAGGTAGAAAAGGGCCTGTTTAAAAAGCAAATTGTACAACAAAGGTTAATTGTACAATTAAACCGTAGTACAGAAAATATATCCTCACAACTGAAGCTTTTTCAGTGTTTAATGGTAGAATGAAGGCAGTTAAGTGACTGTATCATAAGTATCTATTATGACTCACACTGCAGGTACTTTACAAAGCCTATTAAGATATGGCTGCCCTGTCTGAGGAAAGGATGAATTTAAACTAAAATTTTGTATTATTTATTTTTGTTTCAATGTTTAAATGCATTTATTTAGCCTAGCTATTTTTACATATCCTTTAACCACAAATATCATAACAGAGCAGATTTTAAGGCCAGATTAAAAGTGACACAATATTTAGAGATTTTGCTCGAGCGATAACACCGCCAGAAGTAAAGATTTTGCGTGTGCTGTTTAGTACACATATTATAAGTTGAAAGTAAAACTGTTGCATGCAAGAGACACCCGACATGCTAACTTCTGGACTTTGGATATTGTGTCTGTGATAACATCTCCCCATAGACTTGAATGAAGAGCTCATACGCTAACCTGACCAAAGTTATAAATATTTTACATTCCACTGATCTTCCCATTCAAGAAAATGCAATTTTTATTTTATATGGATATTTTTATATCTTTATATGCCTATACCTATATATATATATATATATATATATATATATATATATATATATATATAATGTATATTCATATAGGTATATTTCCATCTGTAATGAATAACACTCACAGGTCTTATTTCAATAAAAGTTAAATTCTTTATTCAAAGCATTCCGGTTGATGTTTCAGTTCTTACTTGAACCTTTTTCAAGACCAAATTATTTTCCAGCTACAATAAAAACAAAAATTGCATAAGTTTGCATAGGTTTATATTACTAATAATCTTAACCAAGCAAACATACACATTTTTTTCTGAATGTCAGGGAGTGTCACCATTTTGCTAATAACTTTCTCATAAAAATAACATATAACTATACCATTTTTTTGTATTACTAAATACATACACCATATATAGAAGCATATTAAACTATGTAACAAAGCCTTTTTGCTATATCATGCCCATTCAATATATTCCATTCCCTTATATATGCAAAATGTGACATGCCTCAAGTCATGTAGACTCGGATCACTGGAACATGTGCTACAGATTACCAGCAGTTCCATGTTATAGCACTAGACTCGCACCTTTTGATGACATCATTGATGCTCACCACAGCTCACTGGGTGATGCCATCACCCCTTCAACTTGTGCATATATGTTTACTCAGTTGCTATGCAACTGCAGGGCAATAAAGATTTGAAGTTGGATTATTTATATGTTTACACGGTTGCTATGCCAGCTAACCACATTTATACTTTTAAGGAGGTATAAAAAAAAAAATCAAAATCAGCTAAGAAGTTAGCAATCAGACATTATATTATGGATAGCTCATAACCCACAATAAGCAACCATTAAATCCAATTACACACTGTGAGATTATATCCAAGTTCCTTTAGGTTTTGACAATCCAATATACCATATTAATACATAATCCATAGCTTGTTATGTGCTTTCCTAAAACAAAGTTTTTTTTAGGAAAGCACATGATCAGGGGGCAATTAAACAGTGATAATGGTAATATATGCACCATAGATTTCCTATATACCCCACATAGTGCCTCTTATTAGTAGGTATATGTATTGACTAGACAATATTTACAGTATTTACATGTTGCTAATATCAATGTTTACCAGTCCTTCACAGGGCTTTATAAAGACACCAAAGTATATATTTCTAGAAAAAGAGAGAAAAATTGTGTGTTGTATTAAGTCCCTTCGGTACCAATGTATCCAGACAGTCAATTAATTTTGCCTCCCTCTTCAGGATCTCCAGATTTCTGTCTCCACCCTGTGACAATCAACATTGTTCGTAACATAGACACTGTATGGCTACTATCCAAAAAGTAGAGTATCACAGGTTGTTCACTCTCCTTTTCCTTTAGTGCATTTTGTATGGCACATCTGTGGTTTGACAATAGTTCCTTGAAAGAGGAACATTGGAACGTGAAATATACATATGTTTGGAAATAATGTAACTGGGACCTTGTAGAACAAGTTTCAAGACATATGAGACAGACAACCTGTGTAATAATGGTAAAAAATAATAATGTACTGCATAAAAATCTAGCCAAGCATAATAAAGAATAAAAAAATATCTTACCATTCAGACATATTTATAAAGGAGATCTTAGACTCCTGAAAGTGATTATGATAGTAACACAAGCATTATTATTGAAGGTTTGGAAGTTGTATAAAATACAGAGACTTTGCTCAATTAAACAATTCGATCCAGATATTTATAAAAAATATTTGGTGAAAAGGTATTTTTTGGGGAAAAATTAATTGTTAAAGTGGAACAGAGATTGCAAGAACAGGTAGTTCAACCTTTTTTTTAAATTCATTTGAAGATGCTAGATTATTTGGGAAATGTCTTAATATTATTTGAAAGAATGGAGAATGTATAGATTGCTAGAGGGACTGTTTTGCACTTTGAATGGGTTGAGGAGTGAAAGGAGAAGAGGCCATTTGAAAAAGAGTTTTTAAAGATGCTTTTTTGTAATAAACTGATACAAATTATTATTTTGACTTTATTACTTTTCAATATATCGTTTGGTCACTTTTTTAATGTACTCAATAGAGGTTGAGGGTAGGGGTATTTATAATAGAAAATAGAGGCTTTTATTTAATATTGTTATTACTATTAATATATTATCCTATTTTAATTTATGTTGAAAAGTAAAACATATTTTCATTTGTTTTATTATGTTATATTGTATAGAAAATTATGTTTGTTGGAAACAGTGATGCTAAATTATGTTTATTTGATCTTATATTAAAGGGACATTAAACACTTTGAGATGGTAATATAAAATGATAAATTGTATATAATAAAACAACTCTGCAATATACTTTCATTATTTATTTTGTCCTCTTTGCCTGTAATTCCATTCTGAAATTGTGAGCTTTTCAGTTCCTGTTAGAAATGGAAGTGCAGAACACTGTTAAATCCAGCACAACCATTGGCTGCACACTCTAGTGACCTATTTATAACTGACCCTAATTGGCCACAGCAGAGAAGGTAACACAAGTTACAACATGGCAGCTCCCAGTGTTTTATAGACACTAAAACTTTACACTTATTTTGTCACTTTTTAAACAGCTAATGAAACTTTAAAAAATACATCTACATGTTACTCATGGACTAATCTTTTCTTTGAATGCATCATTCTATCTAGCATGTATTTAGTGTTTAATGTCCCTTTAAGTAAGCTTTGTTATATGCTTTATGCTTCAATAGAAAAGATCTTACCCTTCAGTAAAAAGGAATTAAACAAATGGCTGCTGCACTCAAAAACAAAGGGGCAGTTAAAGAGAAAGCCTACTCCAGAATTTTGATTGTTTAAAATGATAGATAATCCCATTATTACTCATTCCCCAGTTTTACATAACCAACATGGTTCAATTAATTTACTTTTTACCTCTGTAAATACCTTGTATCTAAGCCTCTACAGACTGCCCCCTTATTTAAGTTCTTTTGACAGACTTGCATTTTAGCCAATCAGTGCTGACTCATAAATAACTTCACAGGAGTGAGCACAATGTTATCTATATGGCACACATGAACTTGCACTGTCTAGCTGTAAAAACTGTCAAAATGCACTGAGAGATAAGATGCGGCCTTTAAAATTGTTTAAAATTGCATGCCCTAAATCATGAAAGTTTAATTTTGACTTGACTGTCCCTTTAAGGAGTTTAAAAAAAGAGTGGGAAATAGCCCAGTTACTAACATAACTGCCATGCTATGGCACAAAAACATAAAATACACAAAGACTACCTCTTACATCGCCAAACAGTTAAGTATCTTTTACTGTGTATATAACAAAGGGTACAAGGTTATATAAAATAAACTAAATTAATCTAGTAACACCTAAACCTAACGACCCCCTAACTTTATAATAAAATTACAATTTCCCTATCTTAAATTAAATTAAAACTTACCTGTCAAATTTAAAAAAAATAATTTTAAACTAACAATTAAACTATTATAATTATTAAACTAAAATTAAACTAACTACCAATTAAATAAAACTAAACAACCAATAAAAAAGTCCTAACACTACTCTAAAAATTACAAAAAGTATCTAATTACAAAAAATAAAAACTAACTAAATTACAAAAATAAAAAAGAATTACGTCTAATCTAATAGCCCTATCAAAATAAAAAAGCCCCCCCCCAAAAAAATAAAAAGCCCTAGCCTACAATAAACTACCAATGGCCCTTAAAAGGGCCTTTTGTGGGGCATTGCCCCAAAGATATCAGCTCTTTTACCTGAAAAAAAATACAAACACCCCCAACAGTAAAACCCACCGCCCTACCAACCCCCCCAAATAAAAAAACTATCTAAAATAACCTAAGCTAACCATTGCCCTAAAAAGGGTGTTTGTATGGGAATTGCCCTTAAAAGGGCATTTAGCTCTTTTACTGCCCAGACCTTAATCTATAAAAAAAAACACCCAAAAAACCCTTAAAAAAGCCTAACACTAACCCCTGAGAATCCACTTACAGTTGTTGAAGTCCTGATTGAAAGATCTTCATCCAGCCGGTGAAGTCATCATCCTCGCGGCAAGAACTCTTCATCCAGGCAGCCTCTTCTATCTTCATCCAGCCAGCAAAGTCATCATCCATGTGGCAAGAAGTCTTTATCTAGGCAGCCTCTTTGATCTTCATCCAGCCGGTGAAGTCCTCATCCAGATGGCAAGAAGTCTTCATCCAGGCAGCCTCTTCGATCTTCATCCAGCCGGTGCAGAGGGGGTCCATCCTGAAGACATCCGGCACAGATCATCCTCTTTGAATTAGCCAATAGAATGAGGGCGGCTTAAATACAGCCAATAGTATTTTAGCAGCCATAATTCCTATTGGCTGATTCAAAATTTTCAGCCAATAGGAATGCAAGGGACGCCATCTTGAATCGCATCCCTTGCATTGAAGATTCAGTGTATGGCAGCAACCATATGAAGAGGATGCTCCGTGTCGGATGTCTTCAGGATGGACCTACTCCGCGCCTCCAGGATCAAGATAGAAGATGCCGACGGGATGAAGATTGAAGAGGCCATCTGGAGGAAGACTTGTCGCCACCAGGATGAAGATTGAAGAGGCCGTCTGAATGAAGACTTCACCGGGATGAAGATCGTTCAAGCGGGGTTTCAAAAACTGTAAGTGGATCATCAGGGGGTTAGTGTTAGGCTTTTTTAAGGGTTTATTGGGTGCATTTTATTTTTTAGTTTAGGGTCTGGGCAGTAAAAGAGCATTGCCCATAAAAAAAATTTCAGGGCAATGGGTAGATTAGGTTTTTTAGATAGTTTTTTTTTTATTTTGTGGGTTTGGGGGGGTGGGGGTTTGTAATGCTAGTGGGTCTTTGTAAATTATTTTCAATAAAAGAGCTGATATCTTTAGGGCAATGCCCTACAAAAGACCCATTGGTCGTTTATTCTAGATTAGGTTTTTTATTTTGGGTTGTTTTTTTTATGGGTATTAGAATAGGAATATTTTTTTTATTTTTGATCATTTGTTATTTTGTGTAATGTATATTTTTGGGGGGTGTTTTTTTTTAAGCAAAAGAGCTGTTTATCTCAGGGCAATGCTCTACAAAAGGCCCTTTGTAGTTTGTGAGGTAGGGCTTTGTATAGTCTTAGGGGGTGTTTGTATTTTTTTGGAGTAAAAGAGCTGTTTATCTCAGGGCAATGCCCTACAAAAGGCACTTTTAAGGGCCCCCCAAAAAAGGCCCCTTTAAGGGTCCTTGGTAGTTTATTCTAGAATAGGTTTTTTTTTATTTTGGGGTGTTTTTTTAAGGGTATTAAAATAGGATTAATCTTAAGTTTTTTGGATAATTTCGTTTTTTTTTGTAATGGTAGTTTTTATTTTATTTGTTGTAATGGTAGGTTTTTTGTTTTTTTTTATTTTTTGTAATGGTAGGTTTTAGTGTAAGGCAGGTTAGGTTTTATTTCACAGGTAAGTTTGTATTTATTTTAACTAGGTAGATAGTAAATAGTTAAAGGGACACTGAACCCAAATTTTTTCTTTTGTGATTCAGATAGAGCATGTAATTTTAAGCAAGTTTCTAATTTACTCCTATTAGCAAATGTTCTTCATTTTCTTGGTATCTTTATTTGAAAAGTAAGAATGTAAGTTTAGCTGCCGGCCCATTCTTGATGGACAACCTGGGTTGTTCTTGCTGATTGGTGGATAAATTCATAGACCAATAAACAAGTGCTGAACTTTCTTTTTCAAATAAAGATAGCAAAAGAACAAAGACAATTTGATAATAGGAGTAAATTATAAAGTTGCTTAAACTTCTATGATCTATCTGAATCATGAAGGAAAAAATTTGGGTTCAGTGTCCCTTTAATAATACTAACTAGTCTACCTAGTTAAAATAAATACAAACGTACCTGTGAAAAATAAAACCTAAGATAGTTACAATATAACTATTAGTTATATTGTAGCTATCTTAGGTTTTACTTTACAGATAAGTACGTATTTAGTTTTAAATGTAAATTTAATTTAGATCTAATTTAATTATGTTAAAGTTAGGGGGGGCAGGTTTAGGGTTAGGGTTAGGTTTAGTGGTTAATATAGTTTCATTTAGCTTGTTGTGGTGTGGGGGGCTGGCGGTTTAGGGATTAATAGAAATTATTTTGTTAATAATTGTAAATTTAATTTAGATCTAATTTAATTATGTTAAAGTTAGGGGGGCTAGGGTTAGGTTTAGGGGTTAATATAGTTAAATTTAGCTTGTTGAGATGTGGGTGGGGTTGGCAGTTTAGCGGTTAATACGTTTATTTAGTTAATAAAAATATAGCTAAATTAAATTTACAATTATTAACTAAATAAACCTATTAACCCCTAAACTGCCAACCCCCACATAGCAACATGCTAAATTTAACTATATTAACCCCTAAACCTAAACCTAACGTAACCCTAACCCTAACGTAAGCCTAAACTTAACCCTAACACCCCTAACTTTAACATAATAAAAATATAGCTAAATTAAATTTACAATTATTATGTTAAAGTTAGGGGGTGTTAGGGTTAAGTTAAGGGTTACGTTAGGGTTACGTTAGGTTTAGGGGTTAATATATTTTAATTTAGCTTGTTGCGATGTGGTTGGCTGGCGATTTAGGGGTTAATAAATGTAGTATAGTGGCAACGATATCGAGAGCGGCAGATTAGGGGTTAATAACTGTAGGCAGGCATCAGTGATGTTGGAGGCAGCAGATTAGGGGTGTTTAGACGTAGGGTTTATGTTAGAGTGTTAGGTTTAAACTATATTTTTATTCCCCATAGACATCAATGGGGCTGCGTTACGAAACTTTTGTTTCCGCTATCGCAGGTGTTAGGGGTTTTTTTGCCGGCTCTCCCCATTGATGTCTATGGGGAAATTGTGCACAAGCACGTCAAACACAACGCTTGTTTTGGGTGCGGTATGGAGCTCAACGCAACCATATTGCACGCAAAAGGCATATGTTTGAAAACTTGTAATGACAGAGCTATAGAAAATGAAATAACGTAACTTTTGTTGCGTTCTTTGATTTTTCTATAGCGCTTAAAATTCGTAATCTAGCTGATAGTGTACTGATAATGGGCTTGATTACAAGTGGCACAGTAAAATGTGTTTTCCCTCAACTTGTGATATCAGCGCAATTGAAAATGCTTGCGAAAACACAATATTGCTTGTGCAAAAACATTTGCACCTCACTTGTAATCTAGCATAATTTATTTTGTCACTTCCAATTGCTTATCAATACACCTGGTATACAGTAACTTTTATATGCTCTAGTAAAGTTTATTTTCCTCTTTATTGTAGGGTACCTTTAAACACAAAACGGTTCTCTTAACAATATCTGTTTTATAATAATATTGCGCTCAAATCAATGCTCACTTTCCCTCAATACACTCCTTTACAGTGCCCATATTTTTTTATACCAGATTTGATGAAATAATCTTGTCGTTCATTAAAGTTTTTCAACAGGAGTATGGCATATGCATCTATGTTTAGAACAGGGTATGCACAAAAGCTGCAATATATATATATATATATATATATATATATCCCTTGATTGGCAAAAGGTCTAGAGCTGATACTGATGATTATACATCCGCTAGCACTCCCACACACTCACTGAAGCTTTTGTTTTTATTATTAGGAATTAGGAATTATTTTAGGAATGATATCTAGGCCATTTTCATTGTAGTGTTAACAATTATTTTTTGTTAAATATAGCTATACATGAAAGACACAGATAACCACCAAAAATCTGTAGAAGAACACACACATAATGTATTGGTAAAGTTTGCCATGGAATAATAGCATTTAGAATTTGAATTCTGGATTATGGTAAATGTTACAAAAAATAAAAAATAAGTTACAAACATTTAAAAAAATATTACAACAATTTTAAGCTAATTACACCTAATCTAAGCCCCCTAATAAAATAACAAACCCCCCCCAAAATAAAAAAAATCCCTACCCTTTTCTAAATTAAAAAGTTCAAAGCTCTTTTACCTTACCAGCCCTTAAAAGGGCCTTTTGCGGGGCATGCCCCAAAGAAAACAGCTCTTTTGCCTGTAAAAGAAAAATGCAATCCCCCCCAACATTAAAACCCACCACCCACATACCCCTAATCTAACCCAAATCCCCCTTAAAAAAACCTAACACTACCCCCCTGAAGATCATCCTACCTTGATTAGAATAGGGTAGGGATTTTTTTTATTTTGGGGGAGTTGTTATTTTATTAGGGGACTTAGATTAGGTGTACGTAGCTTAAAATTGTTGTAATATTTTTTTAAATATTTGTAACTTATTTTTTTTATTTTTTGTAACTTAGCTTTTTTTATTTTTTGTAATTTAGTTAGTTTATTTAATTGTATTTAATTGTAGTTATTTGTAGGTAATTTATTTAATTAATTTAATGATAGTGTAGTGTTAGGTTTAATTGTAACTTAGGTTAGGATTTATTTTACAGGTAATTTTGTATTTCTTTTAGCTAGGTAGTTATTAAATAGTTAATAACTATTTAATAACTATTCTAACTAGCTAAAATAAATACAAAGTTACCTGTAAAATAAATATAAATCCTTAAATAGCTACAATGTAATTATTAATTATATTTTAGCTATCTTAGGGTTTATTTTACATGTAAGTATTTAGTTTTAAATAGGAATAATTTATTAAAGTATAGTGTAGTGTTAGGTGTAATTGTAACTTAGGTTAGTTTTTATTTTACAGGTAAATTTCTCTTTATTTTAATAGGTAGCTATTAAATAGTTAATAACTATTTAATAGCTATTGTATCTAGTTAAAATAAATTGAAAGTTACCTGTAAAATAAAAATAAATCCTAAGATAGCTACAATATAATTATTATTTATATTGTAGCTATATTAGGGTTTATTTTTATTTAGTTTTAAATAGGATTTTAGTTTTAAATAGGATTAACTTAGTTAATAAGAGAAATATTATTTAGATTTATTTAAATAATATTTAAGTTAGGGGGGTGCTAGGGTTAGTGTTAGACTTAGGTTTAGGGGATAATAATTTTATTACAGTGGCGGCGGTGTAGTGGGGGACAGGATAGGGGTTAATAAAGGTGTTATAGGTGGCGACGGTGTAGGGGGGGGCAGATTAGGGGTAATAAGTTTAATATAGGTTGCAGCGGGGTCCGGGAGCGGCGGTTTAGGGGTTGAACTATTTATTTAGTTGCGGCGAGGTCCGGGATCATCAGGATAGGGGTTAATAACTTTATTATAGGTGGCGACGGTATAGGGGGGGCAGGATAGGGGTTACTAGGTATAATGTAGGTGGCAGCGGTGTCCGGGAGCGGCGGTTTAGGGGTTAATACATTTATAAGAGTTGCGGCGGGGTCTAGGAGCGGCAGTTTAGGGGTTACTAACTTTATTTAGTTGCGGGGGGCTCCGGGGGCGCCGTTATAGGGAGAAGAATAGTGTAGTTAAGTGTGGGTGTTTAGTGACAGGCTAGCAATAAAGCTGTAAAAATGAGTGATAACTATCACAGTCTGCTGCTCATCGCCCCGTACTTGGTGCGCGGCTTTTTGACAGCTTTATTGATAACTTAGGCGAACGTATTCAGGTCCGTGGCAGCGATAGTAGGCAAGCTTAGGCGGGCGTATTGAACCGGCGAACGCAGGTAAAGTAGATGGCTTGATAACTACCCCCCTCTGAGTACCATCCCAATGATCAATATAGGTTATCACCATAATGATGTTGGAATGAAACTGAAGATAAGAATAGTCCTGAAAAGAGGCCATGCCTGAAGAACCTTGAAGCTCTCAAGGAGCTTCTAGATATTTATAGGTCACCTCGCCTTTTTTTTTTTTTTTTTTACTGTAAATACAGATGAAACAGAAAAAAAAATGATTGGAAACAAAGTAGAATAAAGTCTGATACATATGAGACAGACATTCTTTAAAACCTCCTTGTGTAATAATAGTGAATAATAATTATGATAATAATAATAATAATAATAATAATAATAATAATAATAATAATGCACTGCATAAAAATCTAGCCTGGTATAATCATTAATAAATATATCTTACTCTTCAGTATTAAGACATTTAAAAATGGCTGTAGCACTCCGAATTAAAGGCACAGTTATGATATTTAAAAAAGGAAATAAGTCCGGTTACTAAGAGTTACTGTTGTGCCAAGTCAGTGCACAAATTACAGTTACAGCTGGACCAATTTACCTGGGGTCATAAAACCAAGAAAAAAAAAGAATATACAGACCTAAAGAAAGGAGAGGTTTTGATGGCTCCAAATATATTATTTTACTACTATGCTATCCATTTATCTCGAATTCTGCAGTGGACTTTCCACTCACAGGATAAAATATGGGTGACCTTTGAGGAGGACTTATTGGATATCAATAACTTAGGGGACCAATGCTGGTAAACTAAAAATGATAGAAATAGCAACATAGCCTTTAACCCTCTTATTTTTGGAAACTTACTTGTATGGGATACTGTGCTTAGAAAACACCCCTCTTTATCTTCCACCCCAAATCCCCTCACACCATTACTGAGCAGCAAGAGCTTTGTATTGTCACATTTTACTGAAAGAATCCTAATAGAGGATTGTATTACTTACTGTATGTCACCATTTATAAAGTATTTAACAGTGATTCACTTAAAACATTTAGGGATAGATCACAACTAGAGCGTAAACTTCAGTTTAAGTAAGTTTTTTGTGTACATTGGGTAGCAAGCGTATTTCAAGTTGAAAATAAAAATTTGTTCGAGCGCACTAACTTCCTGATTTCAGATATTGCGATCATGCTAACTTTTTCTCCCCATAGACTTCAATGGAGAGTGTAGAAGAAAAATAGTTAGGGACAATATGCTAAATCAAGCTAGTCAGCTATGTTTGTTCCTAGCTGAGAGCCTTTCTTTTCTTATTTATAGCATTGACCCTTGGGTTTTGTTTGTCTAAAGTTGATAGAAGAAAGCAGATGTGGATGACTTGTCACTTTACCAATACGGATATAGCTACAACTGACAAAGCTAAACAGGCTGAAACATTCGATCCATAATAGATGTATATTTTGTACAGAGATGAACTACCTATAACCTGAGGTGCCCTACAGAATGTGATGCAGTTTAAAAAAGTTCTCAGTTGCATAGATCAAGCTAATGTTTGTTTTTAGTTGACTACCTCTCACTTGTTATATGGATTATATCATATTAAATATTTATACTTGAAGCACATCTGTATTTAAAAATAAGTAAATATATTAAAAGTAAAAAAAGAAAAATGAAAACAATGGGTTCACAACAAGCAACATTTAGGGATTAACAGTACAACATCCTTAGACTCAATAGACATTTGCTTAAGCATTTGCATAACATTTAACAACTTTTTAAAATAGTTTTCTTGTAATTTACCAACAACTTTTAAGAGCAATATAAAGACATTGGGGCCTATCTATCAAGCTCTGAACGGAGCTTGACAGCCCGTGTTTCTGGTGAGTCTTCAGACTCATCAGAAACACATGTTATGGAGCATCGGTCTCAAAGACCGATGCTCCATAACTTGTGTTTCTGGTGAGTCTGAAGACTCGCCAGAAACACGGGACGTCAAGCTCCGTTCAGAGCTTGATAGATAGGCCCCAATGTCTCTGAGCAGGCGGACAGGAATCACCGGAATTCAACCCAATCGAGTACGATCGGGTTGATTGACACCCCCTGCTGGCGGCCCATTGGCCACGAGTCTGCAGGGGGCGGCGTTGCACCAGCAGCTTTTGTGAGATGCTGGTGCAATGCTGAATACGGAGAGCGTATTGCTCTCCGCATTCAGCGATGTCTGTCGGACCTGATCCACACTATCGGATCAGGTCCGACAGACATTTGTTAAATAGGCCTCTAAGGCAAAAGAGACTTATTGCACATTTATTTAGATTCTTATACGAATGGATGTCTGTGGTAAGTGTGCAATGATTATTTTTACTTACACTGATTACCAAACAATAGTAAATACTCCCTTTGGTGGTGGCACATGCTGCATCACACACACTGTTTAATGGTTTCAATTACGATGGCGATGAACCTTTCTGTTTCTTTATTAAAATCTGGAATTTCCAAATAAAAAACAGTGCACCTGACAATTATGTTGGATCAATTATGTGGATCAATTATGTTATGTGCATGTATGTAGCTATTTTTTTAATGAATTTATTGTTTTATTACTTCAACCTAATTTTAAAATCAACAGTCATATACAGTATGTAGACAGACAGATACATCTATAGACAGACAGACAGGTAGATTAGATAGACAGTCAGACAGACAGAACCTTGCCCACACAGCCACTGCTTGAGCTGGTGACTCATAAAGTGTAAATATAAAAAAGACTATGCACATTTTGTTAATGGAATTAGATTGGAAAGTTGTTTAAAATTGCATTCTCTATATGAATCATGAAAGTTTAATTTTTACTTGAGCATCCCTTTAACTAGCTTTTTAGGCTCGCTCACACAAAACTGAAATGATGGGGCGTCGAAAGCTGCTATTGCAAATTGGAAAATAAAGTCTATAGTTTATATACTATTGCTACCAAGCAGTGCTACTGTACATGAATAATATTTTAGAAGGATATGATAGATATAGATAGATGATAGATAGATAGATAGATAGATAGATAGATAGATAGATAGATAGATAGATAGATAGATAGATAGATAGATAGATACAGTAGATAGATAGATAGATAGATAGTTTATAAAACTATTCCTGAGCATTAGGCAAAATAGACAGACTTTCGTATGGGTGATAGACGTGTAGCACATGCGTCAATGTATGATATTATAATTATACATATTTAAAATGCAGCTAAATGTCTTGTTTTGTGCATTACCAAGGAATTATGATCCTGAATACAGAAAATGTACATTCAAAATTCCTTACTGTAGCACTGAGGCGTATATATGAATCTTTCTTGTGAACTTACAGATAAGACAGAATGATAAAAAAATGTTTTATAAATAAGGTGAGACTTATAAAAAGGTCACAGAGACATCTGCTTAGGTCAGCAGTCAGTTACTTGGAACCTTCAGATGATTCAAATCCATTTGGACCAGTCAGTTTTTCTTAAATGAAGCGCAGATACGCCTGCGCAAAACATGTCAGGTGTTTCAATCTGTGACTTACCCATGATTGTGATTGAATAAACGCTCCATTTGGATTCTATTGCACTATGTGTTGTCCGATAGCAGTTTCTTTCTCCTTGTTCCTGATTATATATATATAACTTTGGCTGATTTGGAAAGGTAGGGAAACACAGAAGTGGGTACTAGTGATGTTGCGAATAGTTAGCCGGCGAATAGTTCCCGGCAAACATAGCATGTTCGCGTTCGTCGCGGCGGGCGAACATATGCGATGTTTGATCCGCCCCATATTCGTCATCATTGAGTAATACTTTGACCCTTTACCTCACAGTCAGAAGACAAATTCCAGCCAATCAGCAGCAGACACTCCCTCCCAGACCCTCCTACCTCCTGGACAGCATCCATTTTAGATTCATTTGGAAGCTGCATTCTTAGTGAGAGGAGGGACAGTGTAGCTGCTGCTGATTTAATAGGGAAATTGATAGCTAGGCTAGTGTATTCAGTGTCCACTACAGTCCTGAAGGACTCATCTGATCTCTGCTGTAAGGACAGCACCCCAAAAAGCCCTTTTTAGGGCTAGAACATCAGTCTGCTTTTTTTTTTTTTTCCTGTGTAATCTAATTGCAGTTGCCTGCCTGCCAGCGTGTGTGTCAGGCTCACAGTGTATACTGTGCCCACTTGCCCAGTGCCACGACTCATATCTGGTGTAACAGTAGTGTAGATTTAAAAATAAAAACACTTTTTTTACTGTGTTAAATAATAACAGTCAGTTTCCTTCACACGTGTGTGTTTCAGTGCCTGCCTGCCAGGGCACAGTGTCACCCCAGTGCAACTTATATCTGGTGTAACAGTAGTGTAGATTTAAAAAAAACAACACTTTTTTGACTGTGTTAAATAATAGCAGTCAGTTTCCTTCACACGTGTGTGTTTCAGGGCCTGCCTGCCAGGGCACAGTGTCACCCCAGTGCAACTCATATCTGGTGTAACAGTAGTGTAGATTTAAAAAAAAAAAAAAACTTTTTGGACTGTGTTAAATAATAGCAGTCAGTTTCCTTCACACGTGTACGTTTCAGGGCCTGCCTGCCAGGGCACAGTGTCACCCCAGTGCAACTCATATCTGGTGTAACAGTAGTGTAGATTTAAAAAAAAAACAACACTTTTTGGACTGTGTTAAATAATAGCAGTCAGTTTCCTTCACACGTGTGCATTTCAGGGCCTGCCTGCCAGGGCACAGTGTCACCCCAGTGCAACTCATACCTGGTGTAACAGTATTGTAGATTTAAAAAAAAAAAAACATTTTTTGACTGTGTTAAATAATAGCAGTCAGGTTCCTTCACACGTGTGCGTTTCAGGGCCTGCCTGCCAGGGCACAGTGTCACCCCAGTGACACTGGGGTGACACTACCTGATCGATACAACATCATGCCTGATGTTTTAAAGCACGTTATTCCAAACAATTTAGGAATGTTAGGTGATTTATGCCCTTTATGGCTTAAAACCAGACTCTGCATCAACTATGTAATTTTCCATGGGAGTTTTGAGATGGATCCCCCTCCGTCATGCCACAGTCCAGGTGTTAGTCCCCTTGAAACAACTTTTCCATCACTATTGTGGCCAGAAAGAGTCCCTGTGGGTTTTAAAATTTGCCTGCCCATTGAAGTCAATGGGGGTTCGCCCGGTTCGCAAACTTTTGGGGAAGTTCGCGTTCACTGTTCACGAACCCAAATTTTTAGGTTTGCGACATCACTAGTGGGTACACATACTATCAAGAGTTTTAGTCGATTCAAAAATCAATCTGAATTTTACCCCATACAGATTTGTGGGCCTATTTTAGAAACCTTTTTTAAGAGAGTTGAAAGTGATCTCACGTCCTTGTTTTCTTCCAGGGTAGAAACATGTGAGACTGGACACCACAAATTGAATCTATCCTATCGAGAGAGACAGGCTTTTCATGAATTACAAAATAATGACAACATAGTTATCCGCTCAGCGGATAAGGGAGGCGCTGTGGTCGTCTGGGATAAGACAGAGTATGTCAGAGAGGCTTACAGGACTGCACAATGAGACAAACTATCAAAGATTGGATAAAGATCCCACAAAGGCTTTCCAGAGATAACTTAGAACACTTTTGGACGATGGGTTGGAGGATGGGCATTTTGATAAAGCCACCTATGTGTATTTGTATGTAGAACATCCGGTGGTGCCCATCTTCCACCATCTTCCAAAAGTGCACAAAACTTTGATTGAAGTACAAGGGCATCCCATAGTGAGTGGGATAGGTTCCCTTCTTGAGCATTTGTTGCAGTGGCTTGATGAAATACTGTATCCACTGGTGAACTATGTTGCAGAGTTATTTGAAAGACACCAGGGATTTACTTAACCTGATGGAAACATTTACTTGGAAAACAAATGAATATATGTGGCTAACAGTGGACGTGGTGGCACTCTATTCATCAATTTCACATGAAAAAGGTCTCAAGGCTTTATCCTTTTTTCTTAGAAATTTTTCTGAATTGGATACAGACCTCGTGGATTTTGTTTTGAGAGTCACCAGTTTCACACTTACACATAATTATTTTCGTTTTGGTGATGTGTTTTATCTCCAGAGATGTGGGACAGCTATGGGGCCAAATTTGCGTCCTCATACGCCAACATCTTTATAGGTTGGTGGGAGCTGTCCCTTATCTATGGAGATGAAATTGTCCATAGAGATAATATTGCCTTTTATAGGTGGTATATAGACGACCTGCTATTCATCTGGCAGGGATCAGAGACAGCACTGTTTGACTTTATTGCAGTTTTGAATGAGAATACAGTGGGTTTACAGTTTACTTTTGAAAAACAGCTTAGATCAATTAATTATTTGGATCTTACCTTAACGGCACACGTAAATGGTCAGATTCATAGTAATATGTACAGAAAACCTATCACTAAGAATACATTGCTCCACGCAAAGAGCTGTCACCCTAAACATGTCCCTATGGAGGTGGCCAAGGGACAACTCATTAGGGTAAAAAGAAATTGTAGTGAATAGATTGTATATTTGCAACAAAGCCAAGAAATGAGAGATAGATTAAGACAGAGAAATTACCCTAATTATGTGATAGATAGGGCTCAAAAACAAGTTGATAGACTTGATCGAAGGACGCTCCTTAAGGGGTCTGATCAGAGAAGGGATCATTTGGCTACTAAAGCTGATGATAAGGTTACCTTTGTAACTGATTACAGCACGGATTATAAGGAAATTTGTAAAATCATAAATAAACATTTCTGATTGCTGTCTGCTGATGACCAACTGGCCACCTGTGTTGATAAAGGACTATGTTGCACCTACAGGAAATGTAGAACTCTAGGAAATATTTTGGCCCCCTCTGAAGTACCTGTCAGTAATCCCAGAGAACAAGGTTCTTGGTTGCGACATAGGGGGATGTACAGGAGCAGCAGGTCTAGATATAGGTCCTGTGAGTTTATCATTTCCTCAGATGAATTCAGGTCTGAAGTCACGGGGGAAAAGTTTAAGCTCTCTTCCTGCCTCAACTGCATATCCTCCTACGTTATTTATCTCCTTACTTGCATGGATTGCCACCTTCGGTATGTAGGACTCATTACAACTGACGTTAATACCATGATTAGAAACCATTTGTCCACTATAAAAATAGGGGAGGCAAGCAATACACTGGTAAAACATTTTAAAAACACCCATGAGAAAAGCAATGTAACATTTAGATGGCAGGCTATAGAATGGGTTAAACCACCATCAAGAGGAGGAGATAGGGACCAGATAATAGGCAAACGAGAGATGTTTTGGATTTTTAAACTCAAAACTAGAGTACCAGGGGGACTTAATTCTGAGTACGACCTGATAAATTACTGGAAATAATTGTTCCCTATTGGGTGGTCATTCCCTGGTTCCTTTTCTAGTTCTAGTACTGGTTTTATGAATTATTCTTTTTTTTCATCTTTGCACTAGGTGCAATTACTAAATAATTAGTGGTGTTACATACCCCATAATATTCCCTTTGATGGAGAGTTATGTCCATTAGGTTTATATTGTGTCCTGGGAAACAATTTTTGTGAATATGTCACTTTTAATGTATTTATTCTTAATGAATCATGCCTTCAAATGAGTGGCACACATATAATTATATATGTATTTCCTAATGTGGAGGGATTAATGAACATATCTATTCATTTGATTATTTATTTATTAATGTATTCACCATTATTTAGTATTATTTAGTATCACTATTTTTATGTGTAGTGTTTACATTTATATACTGAGTAGCATTTTGTGAATATAGAGTATTATTTAACTAATACACAATTTTGACTGTACTGATTGGTTTTAATGTCAACCAATGAGAATTGTTTTTGGCTTTTAAATAGTCAGCACATCTGTACTTACTCAGCTATGATTACGGTGTTTATCCGAAACATGTCAGCTTGAGTACCCAGCTCACTATTGTATGTGCTGGACCCTCATGGATATTTTGTTTTTATCCCAAGTGGAATTCAAATTAAAGGATTGTTTTTACTTACATCTCGCCTTGGATTTGTATATAATTTTGTAACTGATTTGCCAGTTTCCAGGGCTAGAGAGGGAGCTTGCCCTTTTTCATTCTCCCCATTCTCCTTTGTGTGTTTCTCCCCTCTATGCTGTATCTACGGAGTTACCGGACAGCTAAGGCTGTGATTGGTCGAGGAGAACCACGTGACCGGAACCGGTCAGACACCAGCCACAGATCTAACTTCTATCGCTGAAGACACGCTGCAGAGAAACATACATGGAGGAGATGCCACATTAAGCCGGAGTGAAGTTTTGTGACACAGGAGCGGTGAGTAATTGCAGCTATTATTATTATTATTATTATTATTATTATTTTTATTGGTTATTTGTAGAGTGCCAACAGATTTTGCAGCTCTGTAAACAGAGGGTAGTACAACAAAACAATTAAAGGGATCAAATGGGTAGAGGGCCCTGCCAAGAGTTGCACTGTTGTAATCAGCTCTTAAGAAGGTGATCTACAAACAGCTGGACTAAAGGGGGTTCAGGGGATAGCAATGGAGGAGTGGAACTGGTATAAAGTAAGGTTAGCATAGGTTGTATGCATCCCTGAACAGTAGAGTCTTTAAGGAGCGCTTGAAGCTTTCAAAACTAGGGGAGAGTCTTGTGGGGCAAGGCAGAGAGTTCCTCAAAATGGGAGCCAGTCTGGAGAAGTCCTGTAAATGGGAGTGCAATGAGGTAACCAGAGAGGAGGAGAGTAGGAGATCATGAGCAGAGCAAAGGGGACGGGAGGGAGTATATCTGGAGACAAGGTCTGAGATATAAGGGAGCAGTGCAGTTGAGAGCTTTGTATGTCAGAGTGAGAATTTTGTGTTTGATCCTAGAGGCAAGAGGAAGCCAGTGAAGGGATTGGCAGAGAGGAGCAGCAGATGAAGAGCGACGTGTAAGGAAGATAAGTCTGGCAGAGGCATTTATTATGGATTGTAAAGGAGCTAGGTGGCAGGTGGGGAGACCAGAGAGGACAGAGTTGCAGTAATCAAGGCGGGAAAGAATGAGAGAGTGGATTAAAATCTTAGTTGTGTCTTGTGTAAGGAAGTGTCTAATTTTGGAGATGTTTTTTAAGGTGGAAGCGGCAGGCTTTAGCCAAGGACTGAATGTGAGGAGTGAAGGAAAGATCTGAGTCAAATGTGACCCTGAGACATTGGGCATGTGGGGTAGGGGTAATGATGGAGTTGTCGACAGTTATAGAGATATTGGGGGTGGAGATTTTGGAAAAAGGGGGGGAAATAAGGAGCTCAGTTTTGGAGAGATTTAGCTTGAGGTAGTGAGAGAACATCCAGGAAGAGATGTGAGAAAGACAGTTAGTGACACGGGTTAGCAAGGAAGGAGATAGGTCTGATGCAGAGAAGTAGATTTGGGTGTCATCGGCATACAAATGATATTGGAAACCGTGGGACTAAATTAGGGAACCTAGTGATGACATATAGATTGAGAAGAGAAGGGGACCGAGGACAGAGCCTTGTGGTACTCCGACAGAAAGTGGTGACGGGGCAGAGGAGGCCCCATAGAAGGCTACACTAAAGGTATGGTTTGACAGGTAGGAAGAGAGCCACAAAAGGGCTGTGTCACAGATGCCGAAAGATTGGAGGGTTTGGAGCAAAAGAGGGTGGTCGACAATGTCAAAGGCTGCGGGCAGATCAAGGAGGATAAGCAGAGAGAAGTGGCCTTTTGATTTTGCTGTAAGTAGGTCATTGGTGACCTTAACATTAGCTGTTTCTGTGGAGTGATAGGGACGAAATCCAGATTGCAGCGGGTCAATAAGGGAGTTTAACGTAAGGAAATTGGATAGGCGTGCATATACTAGTTTTTCGAGAAGCTTTGAGGCAAGAGGGATGAGGGAAATAGAGTGGTAGTTGGATGGGGAGGTAGGATCAAGGGAAGGTTTTTTGAGGATAGGTGTGACCAGTGCATGTTTCATCAATGAGGGAAATATACCAGTGCTGAGGGAGAGGTTGAAAATGCCTGCCTGAGCGTTATTGTGCTCTAGCTCTTTAGCTATACACCGCCTGTCACACAGAGACTGTAGCATTGCTGCCTGTCTATTTCTGGCTTTTTTGTGGGGAAACACACAAGAGGAGTACATACAAGACTATCAGCTGTTTTTCACTCACCCCTAGTTAGGATGTTATGAATATTTGTGGGAGAAGAAATTGATACCTTTATGGAGGCATATTTGTGACAAGTGCATTTTACCATCCTTTTGTATTTATATATATATATTGATTTGTGAAACTGTACTACTACTTTTCTTTTCGTCAGTGGAACTTTACTGTGCAAATTATTAACAGTAAAATAATAATGTAGCATTATAGAAGTAGGATCTGAATTGGTCAGTCATAGACTCCTGATTATATATTATAATAATATTATATATATTATTATATTACATTAACTCACCTTCAGAAATATAACTAAGGTGTCTTAGTCTGATATTTAAGAATATCCTTAACTGGGCTTATCATTTGAGAATCAGAAATCCAGGAAATCCAACTTTTTTACTGTAGCCTCAAAGCTGTTTCCAAAGCTTCATACATGGGGCAATATCTCTTCTTCTGTCTTTCTTTCATTCATTTTGTCTTCTTACATTTTACTCTCTCACTAGCCTTCCACCTTTTTTGTTCTTTTCACTATCTCTTCTCATGGATAGCTTCCTATTAATTATACTATCTCATTTCTCTATCTGACTCCCTCTACCCCCACACTCCTATCTTCTCTCTCGGCCCCACTTTAAATGCTTCTGCTCCTCTCACTTTTTATCCAGTACCCCCCCCCAACTCCCTTTCATTGCTCATTTGGTAAACCAAAAATAAATATAAAATGTTGTATGTTTAAAATAATAGCCTAAATTACTCCCCCCCCCCCCCCACACTGTGAAATACAACTATGCAGCTAAAATTCTGTATAGAAAATTATTGTTTCATAGAGAAAAACAATATATCAATTTCTGGTGATGAAATATTCTCATATAAGTTGCTTGCAGCGTTTTTTAAATTAAGGTCTGTGAATAACACACCAACATACCCTGACGGTCAGTATACGTTGTTATACTATGCTTTCATGTAAACATTCATACTAGTCAGAATGGGGGCCACAGTGCCAAAAATGTATTGTTACGCAGAGTGCACATGTATTTGTGACTAACTAGTTCATTATTTTAACTTCTTCTCTGAAATGTACTGTTTTTTTCACTTCTATAGTTATATAAGATCAAAATATCCAGCCATCCTGGAACCAATGGAAAAACACTATTTTTTTAAAACAAAACTGTATATAATAAAATATTCACGGGTGGAACTTCCATTGGTGCAGCAGCTGCATTGGCACCAGAGCCCAAGTACTGGGGGGGGGGGGTCCATGTCAGCCATTCTATACACAGGCAAGTGCAGAATGTGTACAATCCTAATACAGGGGAACCATTTATAATTCTTGCAGGTCTATCTATCTATATATCTATCCTTCAAATCATTATACAGATGAGCATTTATATTATAACTATTGCTTGCTACTGACATATTTGGGGCCTCAAAAAAAAAAATCAGACTAGGGCCCTCTAGTAAGTAGATCCGCTACTGTAAAGATTACATTTTAACTTTAATTTCCTTTAAGTCATGCCCTAAATTCATACACTTTAGATTCAAACAAAATATTTTCAATATTGTGAGCCAAAGTTGCCGTATGTAATTTAAATATCATCTTAAAACAGACAAAAAGTACCTAGAGTTGTTGTTAGCACAAAAATAAATAAATAAATGAACAAACATCCTTGTCTATTTGATATTATCCTGACAGTTCTCACCTGCTCTCTATATCTGGTTGTCAGTGACTGATAGCAAATGAAATGTTTCTCTTAAAGTCTCACTCATTTCGTCTATAAAGATTGTAAATTTATTTCTTCCACCAACTGCACATTAATATTTTAGTGGAACAGTATCTCTCGAAATTGTGTTTCTCACCTCTAGCACATTTGTTCCTCGTCTGTTCTATGCTTTCTATTTATTTTACAGAAATGTTATCCAGTTCCTAATACCCTGGTGTCTATCACCCAAGCATGCTCCATTCACTAGTAGGGAATCTTCTATTCAACTGTAAATTAAATGCTGTCAAATGCTTTATGGCTTATTACTATTGTTATTATTAGTTTATCTTATTATGCTACTGACAGTGTTTCACACTTTGTCAAACGAATGGCTAAATATATGTGTATGTGCCTGAAAGTTCATATGTTTCTCTCTCTAAGTGACAATCTTACCATACTGACAAATTAATCTAAGATATTGAGAAATTGTGTTTT